>NC_140579.1:962331851-962334351 GCF_964204655.1 Triturus cristatus
TTACTTCTCCTGCATACATGAATGAATGAGCTATGTACAGGTCTGGAGCTTCCCTGAGGTACAATAAGTTATTAACTTTGTTCAGACCAATTGTCGTACATAACTTTGAAATACTGAGGCCCCCAAAGGATCTTTTTGAGTACAGGAGACCATCACATGTGTATGCAGGAAGGTGTAGGAAATGTTTGACATACTTTCTAATTGTTTGATCCAGAATGTTTAAAGTTTTCGCTTCTGTTCCTGTCATTTCCAGTTTAAATGACAGTTTAGGGATCAAGTATTGACAGAATATTTCTATTTTCTGTGTGGGCTTAAGTGGTAGATTGTCGAGTTTTTGAGCCCAGTCAACAAGTACCTCATTAATTTTGTTGTTGCTTGAATGGCCGGTGTGTGGATCGAAGTTCAGTCCGAGGTATCTCTCACTTTCTCCTGGGTGGATGTTTTCAATGTTTTGTTTTTCAAATTGCCATGGTCTACAGTTGTTTACTAGGATCTTATCTTTATGATGACTTATATAAAATCCATGTGTTTTTTTCACATTAAGCTTTAATCCTGTTATTTTACTGAATTTTTCAATGATTTTCAGATTTGTACTCATTCCTTCCCAGGTGTTGCTGAGTACTGCGATGTCATCGGCAAAGGCCAGAGCGGTGATTTGCTTGATGAGATTATTGGAACCAAATGTGAAGCCCTTGCCTTCTTTCTGAAGATCACAGATTAGAGGATCCATGGCAATATTAAACAGCAGTGGGGATAAAGAGTCACCTTGCTTAACTCCTGACTTCATTGTTATTTCTGGAGTTGCTTCATTGTTTTTTCCCTTGAAAAATGTTGAGTCAGTGTATAAGTCTTTTATTATGTCTCTGATGCATGATGGAACCCTGTGTCTTTCAAGACTCTGTAGAATATGACCATGGCTGACAGAGTCAAAAGCTTTTGATATATCTATGAACACCACTGCCAACGAGCTTCTGTTCTTTCGTGCCCCTTTTATAATGTTTTGCAGAAGAGTCGGATTTTCGAGACAACCTCGCACCTTCATGAAGCCTTTTTGTCTCGTATTTATTTCAACGAAAAATGTGAGTCTTTTAGTTAATATTTTCGTGAACAACTTCATGAATGCCGTACCGATAGTAATTGGACGCCAATTACTTATCTTTTTGAGTTCGCTAATCGGTACATTCTTGGGTATTAGTATTGACCGGTTCTTCTTAATACTGTCTGGTACTCTTCTCATCAATAGCCAAGACGATAAGATTCTGGGTAGTAGTCTTGGTTGCCTGCTATGCACTTTATTTAAGTCATTCAGACCAATCTTATCAGGCCCCACTGCTTTCTTTAAATCTGATTCATCAAAGGCTTTAGTTACTTCGAGCAGTGTAATTTCTTTACATAAACTTCCAATTTCCCATTCATCTGGTATCCGGTCAATTGGGATGAATTTGGGATTTTTCTTGTTTTCTTTTTCAATTATGCCTTTATAGTATTGGAAGATTTCATCAGCACTGATTTGACAAGTGGCATCTTCTGCCCCATCAGTGATTATCCTGGCAATTTTCTTTTTGTCTTTTTGGAACATTGTCTGATATTCTTTGTAACTGCCCTTTGCTTTTGTATATGTTTTCTTGTGTGTTTGATTGGGCCTTCCATCTTTCTTTGGTATCTTGTTTTGTACAGGGGCAGTCTGTTGCTCAACTTGAGCAGAGTTCATAGGTTCATTATCGGGTTCGCTCGTTAGTTCGGTATGATTTGATGGTACAGGACTTATATCATTGGTGTTTTCTGATATATAAGTCACTATCTCATCCATCAGATCCATAGCAGCATCATGATGCTGGATGTTTTTTGTGTACTTTTCGATTTCTGTGATTCTATCATTCAGCTCATCAAAGTTTCTTATTTTTGGTGCTCATTTTCGATTGATAAAGTCTCTGCGCCTTTCTGTTGTTACTTCTACTGTAATCTCTGGTTCATCGCAGGAGTCATTCTCAGAGATATTGGATGCTTGCAGTACATCCTTTGTCGATTTTTTGCTCTTATCTCTTCTATCTCTTCTTTTTTCTGCAATTTGTTTACTATTTTTATTGTCAAAATGCGGGACCATCAGCGCATTAATGTTTCTTTTGTTCTCGTACACTTTTTCCAATTCTGTTAATAACAATATTTTCTCCTGTGACCATAGTTTTGATGGTTTGCTGCTTGCTAGAGCTGCCAGTCTAGCCTCATTTTGCGCTCTTGGATGTGCGTGCCGAGCATGTTGTGAAACTCCAATCTTTGTTCCAAATCTGAGGTCACAGTAGCTGCACAGGAATGACAGCTCTCCTTTTTGAGGTCTTCCTTTACATTTTGCATAGTGACATGCAATATTGTGATATTCGGCTTCTTAGTCACATTTTGAACAATACGTTTTGAGATAGAAGCCTTTATGCTTGTTGGAGACATGTTTTCTCAATTCTTTGAAGGTTCCCAATATGTCTCCACACAAGTCACATTTATACTT
>NC_140579.1:962939351-963114351 GCF_964204655.1 Triturus cristatus
TCACCCCAGTACAGAGATCTGGGCCTAAATCCTTTACTTTTTTGCTCACCATGCCATTCAGTTTGGACCCAGCCATATGCAAATCAGTCTTAACCCTGCGCCCAATGGGAACAGCCCAGCCCGAACTGCCAGGCCAGGTCCTCCCTGGACTGGAAGCAAGCATCCTAGGACCGGTTTCGGGCTTTCAGCCCTCATCTGCCATGATAGCTTGACTCCAGTGGTATAGAGAGCACGGGACCCACATCTGGGCATACCCGTCCCACTCTGGGTGAGAAATGTAAAAAGAACAATTGATGGACAGAATGCAGAACAATGTTATACATTCACCACAGTACAGAGATCTGGTCCTAAATCCATTGTTTTTTTTCTCACAATGCCATTCCAGTTTGGACCAAGCCATCTGCAAATCAGTCTTGACCCTGCGCCCAATGGGAACAGTCCGGCCCGAGCTGCCAGGCCAGGTCCTCCTGGACTGGAAGCTAGCATCCTAGGACCGGTTTCGGGCTTTCAGCCCTTATCAGCCAGGATAGCTAGAATCCAGTGGCATGGAGAGCACGGGACCCACGTCTGAGCATACCCATCCCACTCAGGGTGAGAAATGCAAAAAGAGCAATTGATGGACAGAATGCAGAACAATGTCATACATACACCCCCAGTACAGAGATCTGGGCCTAAATCCTTTGTTTTTTTGCTCACCATGCCATTCAGTTTGGACCCAGCCATATGTGAATCAGTCTTGACCCTGGCCCAATGGGAACTGCCCAGCCTGAACTGCCTGGCCAGGTCTTCACTGAACTGGAAGCAAGCATCCTAGGACCGGTTTTGGGCTCTCAGCCCTCATCGGCCAGTATACCTTGACTCCAGTGGCATGGAGAGTACGGGACCCACGTCTGGGCATACCCGTCCCACTCGGTGTGAGACAAGCAAAAAGAACAATTGATGGAAAGTATGCAGAACAACGTCATACATTCACCCCAGTACAGAGATCTGGTCCTAAATCCATTGTATTTGTCCTCACCATGACATTCCAGTTTGGACCCAGCCATACGCAAAAAAAAAAGTCTTGACCCTGCCCCCAAAGGGAACAGTCCAGCCTGAACTGCCAGGCCAGGTCCTCCCTGGACTGAAAGCAAGTATCCTAGGACCGATTTCGGGCTTTCAGCCCTCATCAGCCAGGATAGCTTGACCAAAGTGGCATGGAGAGCACGGGACCCACATGTGGGCGTACCCGTCCACTCGGGGTGAGAAATGTAAAAAGAGCAATTGATGGACTGAACACAGAACAATGTCATACATTCACCCCAGTACAGAGATGTGGGCCTAAATCTATTGTTTTTTTTGCTCACCATGTCATTCCAGTTTGGACCCAGCCATATGCAAATCAGTCTTGACCCTGCGCCCAATGGGAACAGTCCAGACCGAACTGCCAGGCCCAGTCCTCCATGGACTGGAAGCAAGCATCCAAGGACCGGTTTCGGGCTTTCAGCCCTCATCAGCCTGGATAGCTTGACTCCAGTGGCATGGAGAGAACGGGACCCACGGCTGGGCATACCCGTCCCACTCGGAGTGAGAAATGCAAAAAGAACAATTGATGAACAGAATGCAGAACAATGTCATACATTCACCCTAGTACAGAGATCTGGGCCTAAATGCATTGGTTTTTTGCTCACCATGCCATTCAGTTTGGAACCAGCCATATGCTAATCAGTCTAGACCTTGCGCCCAATGGGAACAGCCGAGCCGGAACTGCCAGGCCAGGTCCTCCCAGGACTGGAAGGAAGCATCCTAGGACCGGTTTCGGGCTTTCTGCCCTCATCGGCAGGGATAGCTTGACTCTAGTGGCATGGAGAGCACGGGACCCACGTCTGGGCATACCCATCCCACTCGGGGTGAGACATGCAAAAAGAACAATTGATGGACAGAATGCAGAACAATGTCATACATTCACCCCAGTACAGAGATCTGGGCATAAATGTATTGTTTTTTAGCTCACCATGCCATTCCAGTTTGGACCCAGCCATATGCAAATCAGTCTTGACTCTGCGCCCAATGGGAACAGTCCAGCCCGAACTGCCTGGCCAGGTCCTCCCTGGACTGAAAGCAAGCATCCTAGGACAAGTTTCGGGCTTTCAGCCCTCATCAGCCAGTATAGCTTGACTCCAGTCGCATGAAAAGCACAGGACCCATGTCTGGGCATACCCGTCCCACTCGGGGTGAGAAATGCAAAAAGAACAATTGATGGACAGAATGCAGAACAATGTCATACATTCACACCAATACAGAGATCTGGGCCTAAATTCATTGTTTTTTAGATCACCATGCCGTTCCAGTTTGGACCCAGCCATATGCAAATCAGTCTTGACACTGCGCCCAATGAGAACAATCCAGGACGAACTGCCAGGCCAGTTCATCTCTGGACTGGAAGCAAGCGTCCTAGGACCGGTTTCGTGCTTACAGCCCTCATCAGCCAGGATAGCTTGACTCCAGTGGCATGGAGAGCACAGGACCCACGTCTGGGCATACCCGTCCTACTCGGGGTGAGACATGGAAAAAGAACAATTGCTGGATAGAATGCAGAACAATGTCATACATTCACCCCAGTACAGAGATCTGGGCCTAAATCCTTTACCATGCCATTCAGTTTGGACCCAGCCATATGCAAATCAGTCTTGACCCTGCGCCAAATGGGAACAGCCCAGCCCGAACTGCCAGGCCAGGTCCTCCCTGGACTGGAAGCAAGCATCCTAGGACCGGTTTCGGGCTTTCAGCCCTCATCAGCCATGATAGCTTGACTCCAGTGGTATGGAGAGCACGGGACCCACATCTGGCATACCTGTCCCACTCTGGGTGAGAAATGCAAAAAGAACAATTGATGGACAGAATGCAGAACAATGTCATACATTCACCACAGTACAGAGATCTGGTTCTAAATCCATTGTTTTTTTGCTCACAATGCCATTCCAGTTTGGACCAAGCCATTTGCAAATCAGTCTTGACCCTGCGCCCAATGGGAACAGTCCAGACCGAACTGCCAGGCCCAGTCCTCCATGGACTGGAAGCAAGCATCCAAGGACCGGTTTCGGGCTTTCAGCCCTCATCAGCCTGGATAGCTTGACTCCAGTGGCATGGAGAGAACGGGACCCACGGCTGGGCATACCCGTCCCACTCGGAGTGAGAAATGCAAAAAGAACAATTGATGAACAGAATGCAGAACAATGTCATACATTCACCCTAGTACAGAGATCTGGGCCTAAATGCATTGGTTTTTTGCTCACCATGCCATTCAGTTTGGAACCAGCCATATGCTAATCAGTCTAGACCTTGCGCCCAATGGGAACAGCCGAGCCGGAACTGCCTGGCCAGGTCCTCCCAGGACTGGAAGGAAGCATCCTAGGACCGGTTTCGGGCTTTCTGCCCTCATCGGCAGGGATAGCTTGACTCTAGTGGCATGGAGAGCACGGGACCCACGTCTGGGCATACCCATCCCACTCGGGGTGAGACATGCAAAAAGAACAATTGATGGACAGAATGCAGAACAATGTCATACATTCACCCCAGTACAGAGATCTGGGCATAAATGTATTGTTTTTTAGCTCACCATGCCATTCCAGTTTGGACCCAGCCATATGCAAATCAGTCTTGACTCTGCGCCCAATGGGAACAGTCCAGCCCGAACTGCCTGGCCAGGTCCTCCCTGGACTGGAAGCAAGCATCCTAGGACCGGTTTCGGGCTTTCAGCCCTCATCAGCCATGATGGCTTGACTCCAGTGGTATAGAGAGCACGGGACCCACGTCTGGGCATACCCGTCCTGCTCGGGGTGAGACATGGAAAAAGAACAATTGCTGGATAGAATGCAGAACAATGTCATACATTCACCCCAGTACAGAGATCTGGGCCTAAATCCTTTACCATGCCATTCAGTTTGGACCCAGCCATATGCAAATCAGTCTTGACCCTGCGCCCAATGGGAACAGCCCAGCCCGAACTGCCAGGCCAGGTCCTCCCTGGACTGGAAGCAAGCATCCTAGGACCGGTTTCGGGCTTTCAGCCCTCATCAGCCATGATAGCTTGACTCCAGTGGTATAGAGAGCACGGGACCCACATCTGGGCATACCCGTCCCACTCTGGGTGAGAAATGTAAAAAGAACAATTGATGGACAGAATGCAGAACAATGTTATACATTCACCACAGTACAGAGATCTGGTCCTAAATCCATTGTTTTTTTTCTCACAATGCCATTCCAGTTTGGACCAAGCCATCTGCAAATCAGTCTTGACCCTGCGCCCAATGGGAACAGTCCGGCCCGAGCTGCCAGGCCAGGTCCTCCTGGACTGGAAGCTAGCATCCTAGGACCGGTTTCGGGCTTTCAGCCCTTATCAGCCAGGATAGCTAGAATCCAGTGGCATGGAGAGCACGGGACCCACGTCTGAGCATACCCATCCCACTCAGGGTGAGAAATGCAAAAAGAGCAATTGATGGACAGAATGCAGAACAATGTCATACATACACCCCCAGTACAGAGATCTGGGCCTAAATCCTTTGTTTTTTTGCTCACCATGCCATTCAGTTGGGACCCAGCCATATGTGAATCAGTCTTGACCCTGGCCCAATGGGAACTGCCCAGCCTGAACTGCCTGGCCAGGTCTTCACTGAACTGGAAGCAAGCATCCTAGGACCGGTTTTGGGCTCTCAGCCCTCATCGGCCAGTATACCTTGACTCCAGTGGCATGGAGAGTACGGGACCCACGTCTGGGCATACCCGTCCCACTCGGTGTGAGACAAGCAAAAAGAACAATTGATGGAAAGTATGCAGAACAACGTCATACATTCACCCCAGTACAGAGATCTGGTCCTAAATCCATTGTATTTGTCCTCACCATGACATTCCAGTTTGGACCCAGCCATACGCAAAAAAAAAAGTCTTGACCCTGCCCCCAAAGGGAACAGTCCAGCCTGAACTGCCAGGCCAGGTCCTCCCTGGACTGAAAGCAAGTATCCTAGGACCGATTTCGGGCTTTCAGCCCTCATCAGCCAGGATAGCTTGACCAAAGTGGCATGGAGAGCACGGGACCCACATGTGGGCGTACCCGTCCACTCGGGGTGAGAAATGTAAAAAGAGCAATTGATGGACTGAACACAGAACAATGTCATACATTCACCCCAGTACAGAGATGTGGGCCTAAATCTATTGTTTTTTTTGCTCACCATGTCATTCCAGTTTGGACCCAGCCATATGCAAATCAGTCTTGACCCTGCGCCCAATGGGAACAGTCCAGACCGAACTGCCAGGCCCAGTCCTCCATGGACTGGAAGCAAGCATCCAAGGACCGGTTTCGGGCTTTCAGCCCTCATCAGCCTGGATAGCTTGACTCCAGTGGCATGGAGAGAACGGGACCCACGGCTGGGCATACCCGTCCCACTCGGAGTGAGAAATGCAAAAAGAACAATTGATGAACAGAATGCAGAACAATGTCATACATTCACCCTAGTACAGAGATCTGGGCCTAAATGCATTGGTTTTTTGCTCACCATGCCATTCAGTTTGGAACCAGCCATATGCTAATCAGTCTAGACCTTGCGCCCAATGGGAACAGCCGAGCCGGAACTGCCAGGCCAGGTCCTCCCAGGACTGGAAGGAAGCATCCTAGGACCGGTTTCGGGCTTTCTGCCCTCATCGGCAGGGATAGCTTGACTCTAGTGGCATGGAGAGCACGGGACCCACGTCTGGGCATACCCATCCCACTCGGGGTGAGACATGCAAAAAGAACAATTGATGGACAGAATGCAGAACAATGTCATACATTCACCCCAGTACAGAGATCTGGGCATAAATGTATTGTTTTTTAGCTCACCATGCCATTCCAGTTTGGACCCAGCCATATGCAAATCAGTCTTGACTCTGCGCCCAATGGGAACAGTCCAGCCCGAACTGCCTGGCCAGGTCCTCCCTGGACTGAAAGCAAGCATCCTAGGACAAGTTTCGGGCTTTCAGCCCTCATCAGCCAGTATAGCTTGACTCCAGTCGCATGAAAAGCACAGGACCCATGTCTGGGCATACCCGTCCCACTCGGGGTGAGAAATGCAAAAAGAACAATTGATGGACAGAATGCAGAACAATGTCATACATTCACACCAATACAGAGATCTGGGCCTAAATTCATTGTTTTTTAGATCACCATGCCGTTCCAGTTTGGACCCAGCCATATGCAAATCAGTCTTGACACTGCGCCCAATGAGAACAATCCAGGACGAACTGCCAGGCCAGTTCATCTCTGGACTGGAAGCAAGCGTCCTAGGACCGGTTTCGTGCTTACAGCCCTCATCAGCCAGGATAGCTTGACTCCAGTGGCATGGAGAGCACAGGACCCACGTCTGGGCATACCCGTCCTACTCGGGGTGAGACATGGAAAAAGAACAATTGCTGGATAGAATGCAGAACAATGTCATACATTCACCCCAGTACAGAGATCTGGGCCTAAATCCTTTACCATGCCATTCAGTTTGGACCCAGCCATATGCAAATCAGTCTTGACCCTGCGCCCAATGGGAACAGCCCAGCCCGAACTGCCAGGCCAGGTCCTCCCTGGACTGGAAGCAAGCATCCTAGGACCGGTTTCGGGCTTTCAGCCCTCATCAGCAATGATAGCTTGACTCCAGTGGTATGGAGAGCACGGGACCCACATCTGGCATACCTGTCCCACTCTGGGTGAGAAATGCAAAAAGAACAATTGATGGACAGAATGCAGAACAATGTCATACATTCACCACAGTACAGAGATCTGGTTCTAAATCCATTGTTTTTTTGCTCACAATGCCATTCCAGTTTGGACCAAGCCATTTGCAAATCAGTCTTGACCCTGCGCCCAATGGGAACACTCCAGCCCGAGCTGCCAGGCCAGGTCCTCCTGGACTGGTAGCTAGCATCCTAGGACCGGTTTCGGGCTTTCAGCCCTTATCAGCCAGGATAGCTTGAATCCAGTGGCATGAAGAGCACGGGACCCACGTCTGAGCATACCCATCCCACTCAGGGTGAGAAATGCAAAAAGAGCAATTGATGGACAGAATGCAGAACAATGTCATACATACACCCCCAGTACAGAGATCTCAGCCTAAATCCTTTGTTTTTTTGCTCACCATGCCATTCAGTTTGGACCCAGCCATATGTGAATCAGTCTTGAACCTGCGCCCAATGGAAACTGCCCAGCCTGAACTGCCTGGCCAGGTCTTCACTGAACTGGAAGCAAGCATCCTAGGACCGGTTTTGGGCTTTCAGCCCTCATCGGCCAGGATACCTTGACTCCAGTGGCATGGAGAGTACGGGACCCACGTCTGGGCATACCCGTCCCACTCGGTGTGAGAAAAGCAAAAAGAACAATTGATGGAAAGTATGCAGAACAATGTCATACATTTACCCCAGTACAGAGATCTGGTCCTAAATCCATTGTATTTGTCCTCACCATGACATTCCAGTTTGGACCCAGCCATACGCAAAAAAGTCTTGACCCTGCCCCCAAAGGGAACAGTCCAGCCTGAACTGCCAGGCCAGGTCCTCCCTGGACTGAAAGCAAGTATCCTAGGACCGATTTCGGGCTTTCAGCCCTCATCAGCCAGGATAGCTTGACCCCAGTGGCATGGAGAGCACGGGACCCACATCTGGGCGTACCCGTCCCACTCGGGTTGAGAAATGTAAAAAGAGCAATTGATGAACAGAATGCAGAACAATGTCATACTTTCACCCCAGTACAGAGATCTGGGCCTAAATCCATTGTTTTTTTTCCTCACCATGGCATTCCAGTTTGGACCCAGCCATCTGCAAATTAGTCTTGACCCTGCGCCCAGTGGGAACAGTCCAGACCGAACTGCCAGGCCAAGTCCTCCCTGGACTGGAAGCAAGCATCCTAAGACCGGTTTCGGGCTTTCAGCCCTCATCAGCCAGGATAGCTTGACTCCAGTGGCATGGAGAGCACGGGACCCACGTCTGGGCATACCCGTCCCACTCGGGGTGAGAAATGCAAAAAGAACAATTGATTGACAGAATGCAGAACAATGTCATACATTCACCAGGCTACAGAGATCTGGGCCTAAATCCACAGTTTTTTTCCTCACCATGCCATTCCAGTTTGGACCCAGCCATATGCAAATCACACTTGACCCTGTGCCCAATGGGAACAATCCAGGACGAACTGACAGGCCAGTTGCTCTGTGGACTGGAAGCAAGAATCCTAGGACCGGTTTCGGGCTTTCAGCCCTCATCAGACAGGATAGCTTGACTCCAGTGGTATGGAGAGTATGGGACCCACGTCTGGGCATACTCGTCCCACTCAGATTGAGAAATGCAAAAAAGAACAGTTGATGGACACAATGCAGAACAATGTCATACATTCACCCCAGTACAGAGATCTGGGCCTAAATCCATTGTTTTTTTGCTCACCATGCCATTCCAGTTTCGACTCAGCCATAGGCAAATCGTCTTGACCCTGCGCCCAATGGGAACAGTGCACCCCGAACTGCCAGGTCAGGTCCTCCCTGGACTGGAAACAAACATCCTAGGACCAGTTTCGGCCTTTCACCACTCATCAGCCAGGATAGCTTGACTCCAGGGGCATGAAAAGCACAGGACCCATGTCTGGGCATACCCGTTCCACTCGGGGTGAGAAATGCAAAAAGAACAATTGATGGACAGAATGCAGAACAATGTCATACATTCACACCAGTACAGAGATCTGGGCCTAAATTCATTGTTTTTTAGCTCACCATGCCATTCCACTTTAGAACCAGCCATATGCAAATCAGTCTTGACCCTGCGCCCAATGGGAACAGTCCAGCCCGAACTGCCAGGCGAGGTTCTCCCTGAACAGGAAGCAAGTACCCTAGGACCGGTTTTGGGCTTTCAGCCGTCATCAGCCAGGATAGCTTGACTCCAGTGGCATGGAGAGCACGGGACCCAAGTGTGGGCATACCTGTCTCACTCGGGGTGAGTAATGCAAAAAGAACAGTTGATAGACACAATGAAGAACAATGTCATACATTCACCCCAGTACATAGATCTGGGCCTAAATCCATTGTTTTTTTGCTCACCATGCCATTCCAGTTTCGACTCAGCCATATGCAAATCGTCTTGACCCTGCGCCCAATAGGAACAGTGCAACCCGGAACTGCCAGGCCAGGTCCTCCCTGGACTGGAAGCAAACATCCTAGGACCGGTTTTGGCCTTTCAGCACTCATCAGCCAGGATAGCTTGACTCCAGTGGCATGGAAAGCACAGGACCCATGTCTGGGCATACCCGTCCCACTCGGGGTGAGAAATGCAAAAAGAACAATTGAAGGACAGAATGCAGAACAATGTCATACATTCACCCCAGTACAGAGATCTGGGCATAAATTCATTGTTATTTATCTCACCATGCCATTTTAGTTTGGACCCAGCCATATGCAAATCAGTCTTGACCCTGCGCCCAATGGGAACAGTCCAGCCCGAAATGCCTGGCCAGGTCCTCCCTGGACTGGATGCAAGCATCCTAGGACCAGTTTCTGGCTTTCAGCCCTTTAACAGCCAGGATAGCTTGACTCCAGTGGTATGGAGAGCACGGGACCCACAACTGGGCATACCCGTCCCACTCGGGGTGAGAAATGCAAAAAGAACAATTGAAGGACAGAATGCAGAACAATGTCATACATTCACCCCAGTACAGAGATTTGGGACTAAATCCATTGTGTTTTTTGCTCACCATGAAATTCCAGTTTGGACCCAGCCATATGCAAATCAGTCTTGACCCTGCGCCCAATGGGAACAATCCAGAACGAACTGCCAGGACAGTTCCTCTCTGGACTGGAAGCAAGCCTCCTAGGACCGGTTTCGGGCTTTCAGCTCTCATCAGCCGGGATAGCTTGACTCCAGTGACATGGAGAGCACGGGACCCACGTCTCGGCATACCCGTCCCACTCGGGGTGAGAAATGCAAAAAAGAACAAATGATGAACAGAATTCAGAACAATGTCATACATTCACTCCAGTACAGAGATCTGGGCCTAAATCTATTGTTTTTTTTGCGCACCATGCCATTCCAGTTTGGACCCAGCCATATGCAAATCAGTCTTGAACCTGCGCCCAGTGGGAACAGTTCAGCCCGAACTGCCAGGCGAGGTTCTCCCTGAACAGGAAGCAAGTACCCTAGGACCGGTTTTGGGCTTTCAGCCGTCATCAGCCAGGATAGCTTGACTCCAGTGGCATGAAAAGCACGGGACCCATGTCTGGGCATACCCGTAGCACGCGGGGTGAGAAATGCAAAAAGAACAATGGAAGGACAGAATGCAGAACAATGTCATACATTCACCCCAGTACAGAGATCTGGGACTAAATCCATAGTATTTTTTGCTCACCATGCCATTCCAGTTTGGACCCAGCCATATGCAAAGCAGTCTTGACCCTGCGACCAATGGGAACAATCCAGGATAAACTGCCAGGCCACGTCCTCCCTGGACTGGAAGCAAGCATCCTAGGACCAGTTTCGGGCTTTCAGCCCTCATCAGCCAGGATAGCTTGACTCCAGTGGCATGGAGAGCACGGGACCCACGTCTCGGCATACCCGTCCCACTCGGGGTGAGAAATGCAAAAAGAACGATCGATGAACAGAATGCAGAACAATGTCATACATTCACCCCAGTACAGAGATCGGGGCCTAAATCCATTGTTTTTTTTGCTCACAATGCCATTCCAGTTTGGACCCAGCCATATGCAAATCAGTCTTGACACTGCGCCCAATGGGAACAATCCAGGACGAACTGCCAGGCCAGTTCATCTCTGGACTGGAAGCAAGCGTCCTAGGACCGGTTTCGGGCTTACAGCCCTCATCAGCCAGGATAGCTTGACTCCAGTGGTATGGAGAGCACAGGACCCACATCTGGGCATACCCGTCCCACTCTGGGTGAGAAATGCAAAAAGAACAATAGATGGACAGAATGCAGAACAATGTCATACATTCACCACAGTACAGAGATCTGGTCCTAAATCCATTGTTTTTTTGCTCACAATGCCATTCCAGTTTGGAACCAGCCATATGCAAATCAGTCTTGACCCTGCGCCCAATGGGAACAGTCCAGCCCGAACTGCCAGGCGAGGTTCTCCCTGAACAGGAAGCAAGTACCCTAGGACCGGTTTTGGGCTTTCAGCCGTCATCAGCCAGGATAGCTTGACTCCAGTGGCATGGAGAGCACGGGACCCAAATCTGGGCATACTCGTCCCACTCGGGGTGAGAAATGCAAAAAGAACAGTTGATAGACACAATGCAGAACAATGTCATACATTCACCCCAGTACAGAGATCTGGGCCTAAATCCATTATTTTTGTGCTCACCATGCCATTCCAGTTTCGACTCAGCCATATGCAAATCGTCTTGACCCTGCGCCCAATGGGAACAGTGCACCCCGAACTGCCAGGCCAGGTCCTCCCTGGACTGGAAGCAAACATCCTAGGACCGGTTTCGGCCTTTCAGCACTCATCAGCCAGGATAGCTTGACTCCAGTGGCATGGAAAGCACAGGACCTATGTCTGGGCATACCCGTCCCACTCAGGGTGAAAAATGCAAAAAGAACAATTGAAGGACAGAATGCAGAACAATGTCATACATTCACCCCAGTACAGAGATCTGGGCCTAAATTCATTGTTATTTATCGCACCATGCCATTTCAGTTTGGACCCAGCCATATGCAAATCAGTCTTGACCCTGCGCCCAATGAGAACAGTCCAGCCCGAACTGCCAGGCCAGGTCCTCCCTGGACTGGAAGCAAACATCCTAGGACCGGTTTTGGCCTTTCAGCACTCATCAGCCAGGATAGCTTGACTCCAGTGTCATGGAAAGCACAGGACCCATGTCTGGGCATACCCATCCCACTCGGGGTGAGAAATGCAAAAAGAACAATTGAAGGACAGAATGCAGAACAATGTCATACATTCACCCCAGTACAGAGATTTGGGACTAAATCCATTGTGTTTTTTGCTCACCATGAAATTCCAGTTTGGACCCAGCCATATGCAAATCAGTCTTGAGCCTGCGCCCAATGGGAACAATCCAGGACGAACTGCCAGGCCAGTTCCTCTCTGGACTGAAAGCAAGCATCCTAGGACCGGTTTTGGGCTTTCAGCCCTCATCAGCCAGGATAGCTTGACTCCAGTGGCATGAAAATCACGGGACCCATGTCTGGGCATACCCGTACCACGCGGGGTGAGAAATGCAAAAAGAACAATTGAAGGACAGAATGCCGAACAATGTCATACATTCATCCCAGTACAGAGATCTGGGACTAAATCCATTGTATTTTTTGCTCACCATGCCAGACCAGTTTGGTCCCAGCCATATGCAAATCAGTCTTGACCCTGCGCCCAATGGGAACAATCCAGGCTGAACTGCCAGGCCAGCTCCTCTCTGGACTGGAAGCAAGCCTCCTAGGACCAGTTTCGGGCTTTCAGCCCTCATCAGCCAGGATAGCTTGACTCCAGTGGCATGGAGAGCACGGGACCCACGTCTCGGCATACCCGTCCCACTCGGGGTGAGAAATGCAAAAAGAACAATTGATGAACAGAATTCAGAACAATGTCATACATTCACTCCAGTACAGAGATCTGGGCCTAAACCTATTGGTTTTTTTGCTCACCATGCCATTCCAGTTTGGACCCAGCCATATAAAAATCAGTCTTGACCCTGCGCCCAATGGAAACAGTCCAGCCCGAACTGCCAGGCGAGGTTCTCCCTGAACAGGAAGCAAGTACCCTAGGACCGGTTTTGGGCTTTCAGCCGTCATCAGCCAGGATAGCTTGACTCCAGTGGCATGAAAAGCACGGGACCCATGTCTGGGCATACAAGTACCACTCGGGGTGAGAAATGCAAAAAGAACAATTGAAGGACAGAATGCAGAACAATGTCATACATTCACCCCAGTACAGAGATCTGGGACTAAATTCCTTGTATTTTTTGCTCACCATGCCATTCCAGTTTGGACCCAGCCATATGCAAATCAGTCTTGACCCTGCGCCCAATGGGAACAATCCAGGAAGAACTGCCAGGCCAGTTCCTCTCTGGACTGGAAGAAAGCATCCTAGGACCTGTTTCGGGCTTTCAGCCCTTTATCAGCCAAGATAGCTTGACTCCAGTGGCATGGAGGGCACGGGACCCACGTCTCGGCATACCCGTCCCACTCGGGGTGAGAAATGCAAAAAGAACAATTGATGAACAGAATGCAGAACAATGTCATACTTTCACCCCAGTACAGCGATCTGGACCTAAATCCATTGGTTTTTTTTGCTCACCATGCCATTCCAGTTATTACCCAGCCATATGCAAATCAGTCTTGATCCTGCAACCAGTGGGAACAGTCCAGCCCGAACTGCCAGGCCAAGTCCTCCCTGAACTGAAAGTAAGCATCCTAGGACCGGTTTCGGGCTTTCAGCCCTCCTCATCCAGGATAGCTTGACTCCAGTGGCATGGAGAGCACGGCACCCACGTCTCGGCATACCCGTCTCACTCGGGGTGAGAAATGCAAAAGGAACGATTGATGAACAGAATGCAGAACAATGTCATACATTCACACCAGTACAGAGATCTGGGTCTAAATTCATTGTTTTTTAGCTCACCATGCCATTCCAGTTTGGACCCAGCCATATGCAAATCAGTCTTGACACTGCGCCCAATTGGAACAATCCAGGACGAACTGCCAGGCCAGTTCATCTCTGGACTCGAAGCAAGCATCCTAGGACCGGTTTCGGGCTTACAGCCCTCATCAGCCAGGATAGCTTGACTCCAGTGGCATGGAGAGTACCAGACCCACGTCTGGGCATACCCGTCCTACTCGGGGTGAGACATGCAAAAAGAACAATTGCTGGACAGAATGCAGAACAATGTCATACATTCACCCCAGTACAGATATCTGGCCTAAATCCATTGGTTTTTTTGCTCACTATGCCATTCCAGTTTGGACCCAGCCATATGCAAATCAGTCTTGACCCTGCGCACAGTGGGAACAGTCCAGCCCGAACTGCCAGGCCAAGTCCTCCCTGGACTGAAAGCAAGCATCCTAGGACCAGTTTCGGGCTTTCAGCCCTCCTCAGCCAGGATAGCTTGACTCCAGTGGCATGGAGAGCACGGGCCCCACATCTGGGCATACCCATCCCACTCGGGGTGAGACATGCAAAAAGAACAATTGATGGACAGAATGCAGAACAATGTCATACATTCACCCCAGTACAGAGATCTGGGCATAAATGTATTGTTTTTTAGCTCACCATGCCATTCCAGTTTGGACCCAGGCATATGCAAATCCGTCTTGACCCTGTGCCCAATTGGAACAGTCCAGCCCGACCTGCCTGGCCAGGTCCTCCCTGGACTGGAAGCAAGCATCCTTGGACAGGTTTCCGTCTTTCAGCCCTCATCAGCCAGGATAGCTTGACTCCAGTGGCATGGAGAGCACGGGACCCACGTCTCGGCATACCCGTCCAACTTGGGGTGAGAAATGCAAAAAGAACAATTGATGAACAGAATGCAGAACAATGTCATACATTCACCCCAGTACAGAGATGTGGGCCTAAATCCATTGGTTTTTTTCCTCACCATGCCATTCCAGTTTGGACCCAGCCATCTGCAAATCAGTCTTGACTCTGCGCCCAGTGGGAACAGTCCAGCCCGAACTGCCAGGCCAAGTCCTCCCTGGACCGAAAGCAAGCATCCTAGGACCGGTTTCGGGCTTTCAGCCCTCCTCAGCCAGGATAGCTTGTCTCCAGTGGCATGAAAAGCACAGGTCCCATGTCTGGGCGTACCCGTTCCACTCAGGGTGAGAAATGCAAAAAGAACAATTGATGGACAGAATGCAGACCAATGTCATACATTCACACCAGTACAGAGATCTGGGTCTAAAATCATTGTTTTTTAGCTCACCATGCCATTCCAGTTTGGACCCAGCCATATGCAAATCAGTCTTGACACTGCACCCAATGGGAACAATCCAGGACGAACTGCCAGGCCAGTTCATCTCTGGACTGGAAGCAAGCATCCTAGGACCGGTTTCGGGCTTACAGCCCTCATCAGCCAAGATAGCTTGACTCCAGTGGCATGGAGAGTACCGGACCCACGTCTGGGCATACCCGTCCTACTCGGGGTGAGACATGCAAAAAGAACAATTGCTGGACAGAATGCAGAACAATGTCATACATTCACCCCAGTACAGAGATCGGGGCCTAAATCTATTGTTTTTTAGCTCACCATGCCATTCCAGTTTGGACCCAGCCATATGCAAATCAGTCTTGACCCTGCGCCCAATGGGAACAGTCCAGCCCGAACTGCCAGGCCACGTCCTCCCTGGACTGGAAGCAAGCATCCTAGGACCAGTTTCGGGCTTTCAGCCCTCATCAGCCAGGATAGCTTGACTCCAGTGGCATGGAGAGCACGGGACCCACGTCTCGGCATACCCGAGCAACTCGGGGTGAGAAATGCAAAAAGAACGATCGATGAACAGAATGCAGAACAATGTCATATATTCACCCCAGTAGAGAGATCTGGGCCTATATCCATTGTTTTTTTTGCCCACCATGCCATTCCAGTTTGGACCCAGCCATATACAAATCAGTCTTGACCCTGCGCCCAGTGGGAACAGTCCACCCGAACTGCCAGGCCAAGTCCTCCCTGGACTGAAAGCAAGCATCCTACGACCTGTTTCGGGCTTTCAGCCCTGCTCAGGAAGGATAGCTTGACTCCAGTGGCATGAAAAGCACAGGACCCATGTCTGGGCATACCCGTTCCACTCGGGGTGAGAAATGCAAAAAGAACAATTGATGGACAGAATGCAGAACAATGTCATACATTCACATTAGTACAGAGATCTGGGTCTAAATTCATAGGTTTTTAGCTCACCATGCCATTCCAGTTTGGACCCAGCCATATGCAAATCAGTCTTGACACTGCGCCCAATGGGAACAATCCAGGACGAACTGCCAGGCCAGTTCACCTCTGGACTGGAAGCAAGCGTCCTAGGACCGGTTTCGGGCTTACAGCCCTCATCAACCAGGATAGCTTGACTCCAGTGGTATGGAGAGCACGGGACCCACATCTGGGCATACCCGTCCCACTCTGGGTGAGAAATGCAAAAAGAACAATTGATGGACAGAATGCAGAACAATGTCATACATTCACCACAGTACAGAGATCTGGTCCTAAATCCATTGTTTTTTTGCTCACAATGCCATTCCAGTTTGGACCAAACCATATGCAAATCAGTCTTGACCCTGCGCCCAATGGGAACAGTCCAGCCCGAGCTGCCAGGCCAGGTCCTCCTGGACTGGAAGGTAGAATCCTAGGACCGGTTTTGGGCTTTCAGCCCTTATCAGCCAGGATAGCTTGAATCCAGTGGCATGGAGAGCACGGGACCCACGTCTGAGCATATTCATCCCACTCAGGGTGAGAAATGCAAAAAGAGCAATTGATGGACAGAATGCAGAACAATGTCATACATACACCCCAGTACAGAGATCTGGGCCTAAATCCTTTGTTTTTTTGCTCACCATGCCATTCAGTTTGGACCCAGCCATATGTGAATCAGTCTTGACCCTGCGCCCAATGGGAACTGCCCAGCCCGAACTACCTGGCTAGGTCCTCCCTGGACTGGAAGCAAGCATCCTTGGACAGGTTTCCGTCTTTCAGCCCTCATCAGCCAGGATAGCTTGACTCCAGTGGCATGGAGAGCACGGGACCCACGTCTCGGCATACGCGTCCAACTTGGAGTGAGAAATGCAAAAAGAACAATTGATGAACAGAATGCAGAACAATGTCATACATTGACCCCAGTACAGAGATCTGGTCCTAAATCCGTTGTTTTTTTCCTCACCATGACATTCCAGTTTGGACCCAGCCATACGCAAAAAAGTCTTGACCCTGCCCCCAAAGGGAACAGTCCAGCCTGAACTGCCAGGCCAGGTCCTCCCTGGACAGGAAGCAAGTACCCTAGGACCGATTTCGGGCTTTCAGCCCTCATCAGCCAGGATAGCTTGACCCCAGTGGCATGGAGAGCACGGACCCACATCTGGGCGTACCCGTCCCACTCGGGGTGAGAAATGCAAAAGGAGCAATTGATGGACTGAATGCAGAACAATGTCATACATTCACCCCAGTACAGAGATGTGGGCCTAAATCTATTGTTTTTTTTGCTCACCATGACATTCCAGTTTGGACCCAGCCATATGCAAATCAGTCTTGACCCTGCGCCCAATGGGAACAGTCCAGACCGAACTGCCAGGCCAAGTCCTCACTGGACTGAAAGTAAGCATCCTAGGACCGGTTTTGGGCTTTCAGCCCTCCTCAGCCAGGATAGCTTGACTCCAGTGGCATGGAGAGCATGGGACCCACGTCTCGGCATACCCGTCCCACTCGGGGTGAGAAATGCTAAAGGAACGATTGATGAACAGAATGCAGAACAATGTCATTCATTTACACCAGTACAGCGATCTGGGTCTAAATTCATTATTTTTTAGCTCACCATGCCATTCCAGTTTGGACCCAGCCATATGCAAATCAGTCTTGACACTGCGCCCAATGGGAACAATGCAGGACGAACTTCCAGGCCAGTTCATCTCTGGACCGGAAGCAAGCATCCTAGGACCGGTTTCGGGCTTACAGCCCTCATCAGCCAGGATAGCTTGACTCCAGTGGCATGGAGAGTACCAGACCCACGTCTGGGCATACCCGTCCTACTCGGGGTGAGACATGCAAAAAGAACAATTGCTGGACAGAATGCAGAACAATGTCATACATTCACACCAGTACAGAGATCTGGCCTAAATCCATTGGTTTTTTTGCTCACCATGCCATTCCAGTTTGGACCCAGCCATATGCAAATCAGTCTTGACCCTGCGCCCAGTGGGAACAGTCCAGCCCGAACTGGCAGGCCAAGTCCTCCCTGGACTGAAAGCAAGCATCCTAGGACCAGTTTCGGGCTTTCAGCCCTCCTCAGCCAGGAAAGCTTGACTCCAGTGGCATGGAGAGCACGGGCCCCACATCTGGGCATACCCATCCCACTCGGGGTGAGACATGCAAAAAGAACAATTGATGGACATAATGCAGAACAATGTCATACATTCACCCCAGTACAGAGATCTGGGCATAAATGTATTGTTTTTTAGCTCACCATGCCATTCCAGTTTGGACCCAGGTATATGCAAATCAGTCTTGACCCTGCTCCCAATTGGAACAGTCCAGCCCGAACTGCCTGGCCAGGTCCTCCCTGGACTGGAAGCAAGCCTCCTAGGACCGGTTTCGGGCTTTCAGCCCTCATCAGCCAGGATAGCTTGACTCCAGTGGCAAGAAAAGCACGGGACCCATGTCTGGGCATACAAGTACCACTCGGGGTGAGAAATGCAAAAAGAACAATTGAAGGACAGAATGCAGAACAATGTCATACATTCACCCCAGTACAGAGATCTGGGACTAAATTCATTGAATTTTTTGCTCACCATGCCATTCCAGTTTGGACCCAGCCATATGCAAATCAGTCTTGACCCTGCGCCCAATGGGAACAATCCAGGAAGAACTGCCAGGCCAGTTCCTCTCTGGACTGGAAGCAAGCATCCTAGGACCGGTTTCGGGCTTTCAGCCCTTTATCAGCCAAGATAGCTTGACTCCAGTGGCATGGAGGGCACGGGACCCACGTCTCGGCATACCCGTCCCACTCGGGGTGAGAAATGCAAAAAGAACAATTGATGAACACAATGCAGAACAATGTCATACATTCACCCCAGTACAGAGATCTGGGCCTAAATCCATTGTTTTTTTTCCTCACCATGCCATTCCAGTTTGGACCCAGCCATCTGCAAATCAGTCTTGACCGAACAGTCCAGCCCGAACTGCCAGGTCAAGTCCTCCCTGGACTGAAAGCAAGCATCCTAGGACCGGTTTCGGGCTTTCAGTCCTTTAACAGCCAGGATAGCGACTCCAGTGGCATGGAGAGCACGGGACCCACGTCTGGGCATACCCATCCCACTCGGGGTGAGAAATGCAAAAAGAACAATTGAAGGACAGAATGCAGAACAATGTCATACATTCACCCCAGTACAGAGATTTGGGACTAAATCCATTGTGTTTTTTGCTCACCATGAAATTCCAGTTTGGACCCAGCCATATGCAAATCATTCTTGACCCTGCGCCCAATGGGAACAATCCAGGACGAACTGCCAGGCCAGTTCCTCTCTGGACTGGAAGCAAGCCTCCTAGGACCGGTTTTGGGCTTTCAGCCCTCATCAGCCAGGATAGCTTGACTCCAGTGGCATGAAAAGCACGGGACCCATGTCTGGGCATACCCGTACCACGCTGGGTGAGAAATGCAAAAAGAACAATTGAAGGACAGAATGCAGAACAATGTAATACATTCATCCCAGTACAGAGATCTGGGACTAAATCCATTGTATTTTTTGCTCACCATGCCAGATCAGTTTGGTCCCAGCCATATGCAAATCAGTCTTGACCCTGCGCCCAATGGGAACAATCCAGGATAAACTGCCAGGCCAGTTCCTCTCTGGACTGGAAGCAAGCATCCTAGGACCGGTATCGGGCTTTCAGCCCTTCATCAGCCAAGATAGCTTGACTCCAGTGGCATGGAGGGCACTGGACCCACGTCTCGGCATATCCGTCCCACTCGGGGTGAGAAATGCAAAAAGAACAATTGATGAACAGAATGCAGAACAATGTCATACTTTCACCCCAGTACAGCGATCTGGGCCTAAATCCATTGTTTTTTTTTGCTCACCATGCCATTCCAGTTTGTACCCAGCCATATGCAAATCAGTCTTGACCTTGCAACCAGTGGGAACAGTCCAGCCCGAACTGCCAGGCCAAGTCCTCCCTGGACTGAAAGTAAGCATCCTAGGACCGGTTTTGGGCTTTCAGCCCTCCTCAGCCAGGATAGCTTGACTCCAGTGGCATGGAGAGCACGGGACCCACGTCTCGGCATACCCGTCCCACTCGGGGTGAGAAATGCTAAAGGAACGATTGATGAACAGAATGCAGAACAATGTCATACATTCACACCAGTACAGTGATCTGGGTCTAAATTCATTATTTTTTAGCTCACCATGCCATTCCAGTTTGGACCCAGCCATATGCAAATCAGTCTTGACACTGCGCCCAATCGGAACAATGCAGGACGAACTTCCAGGCCAGTTCATCTCTGGACCGGAAGCAAGCATCCTAGGACCGGTTTCGGGCTTACAGCCCTCATCAGCCAGGATAGCTTGACTCCAGTGGCATTGAGAGTACCAGACCCACGTCTGGGCATACCCGTCCTACTCGGGGTGAGACATGCAAAAAGAACAATTGCTGGACAGAATGCAGAACAATGTCATACATTCACCCCAGTACAGAGATCTGGCCTAAATCCATTGGTTTTTTTGCTCACCATGCCATTCCAGTTTGGACCCAGCCATATGCAAATCAGTCTTGACCCTGCGCCCAGTGGGAACAGTCCAGCCCGAACTGCCAGGCCAAGTCCTCCCTAGACTGAAAGCAAGCATCCTAGGACCAGTTTCGGGCTTTCAGCCCTCCTCAGCCAGGATAGCTTGACTCCAGTGGCATGGAGAGCACGGGCCCCACATCTGGGCATACCCATCCCACTCGGGGTGAGACATGCAAAAAGAACAATTGATGGACTGAATGCAGAACAATGTCATACATTCACCCCAGTACAGAGATCTGGGCATAAATGTATTGTTTTTTAGCTCACCATGCCATTCCAGTTTGGACCCAGGCATATGCAAATCAGTCTTGACCCTGCGCCCAATTGGAACAGTCCAGCCCGAACTGCCTGGCCAGGTCCTCCCTGGCCTGGAAGCAAGCATCCTTGGACAGGTATCCGGCTTTTAGCCCTCATCAGCCAGGATAGCTTGACTCCAGTGGCATGGAGAGCACGGGACCCACGTCTCGGCATACCCGTCCCACTCGGGGTGAGAAATGCAAAAAGAACAATTGATGAACAGAATGCAGAACAATGTCATACATTCACCCCAGTACAGAGATCTGGGCCTAAATCCATTGTTTTTTTTCCTCACCATGCCACTCCAGTTTGGACCCAGCCATCTGCAAATCAGTCTTGACCGAACAGTCCAGCCCGAACTGCCAGGTCAAGTCTTCCCTGGACTGAAAGCAAGCATCCTAGGACCGGTTTCGGGCTTTCAGCCCTTATCAGCCAGGATAGCTTGAATCCAGTGGCATGGAGAGCACGGGACCCACGTCTGAGCATACCCATCCCACCGTGTGAGAAATGCAAAAAGAGCAATTGATGGACAGAATGCAGAACAATGTCATACATACACCCCCAGTACAGAGATCTGGGCCTAAATCCATTGTTTTTTTTGCTCACCATGCCATTCCAGTTTGTACCCAGCCATATGCAAATCAGGCTTGACCCTGCAACCAGTGGGAACAGTCCAGCCCGAACTGCCAGGCCAAGTCCTCCCTGGACTGAAAGTAAGCATCCTAGGACCGGTTTTGGGCTTTTAGCCCTTCTCAGCCAGGATAGCTTGACTCCAGTGGCATGGAGAGCACGGGACCCACGTCTCGGCATACCCGTCCCACTCGGGGTGAGAAATGCTAAAGGAACGATTGATGAACAGAATGCAGAACAATGTCATACATTCACACCAGTACAGCGATCTGGGTCTAAATTCATTATTTTTTAGCTCACCATGCCATTCCAGTTTTGAACCAGCCATATGCAAATCAGTCTTGACACTGCGCCCAATGGGAACAATGCAGGATGAACTTCCAGGCCAGTTCATCTCTGGACCAGAAGCAAGCATCCTAGGACCGGTTTCGGGCTTACAGCTCTCATCAGCCAGGATAGCTTGACTCCAGTGGCATGGAGAGTACCAGACCCACGTCTTGGCATACCCGTCCTACTCGTGGTGAGACATTCAAAAAGAACAATTGCTGGACAGAATGCAGAACAATATCATACATTCACCCCAGTACAGAGATCTGGCCTAAATCCATTGGTTTTTTTGCTCACCATGCAATTCCAGTTTGGACCCAGCCATATGCAAATCAGTTTTGACCCTGCGCCCAGTGGGAACAGTCCAGCCCGAACTGCCAGGCCAAGTCCTCCCTGGACTGAAAGCAAGCATCCTAGGACCAGTTTCGGGCTTTCAGCCCTCCTCAGCCAGGATAGCTTGACTCCAGTGGCATGGAGAGCACGGGCCCCACATCTGGGCACACCCATCCCACTCGGGGTGAGACATGCAAAAAGAGCAATTGATGGACAGAATGCAGAACAATGTCATACATTCACCCCAGTACAGAGATTTGGGCATAAATTTATTGTTTTTAGCTCACCATGCCATTCCAGTTTGGACCCAGGCATATGCAAATCAGTCTTGACCCTGTGCCCAATTGGAACAGTCCAGCCCGAACTGCCTGGCCAGGTCCTCCCTGGCCTGGAAGCAAGCATCCTTGGACAGGTATCCGGCTTTCAGCCCTCATCAGCCAGGATAGCTTGACTCCAGTGGCATGGAGAGCACGGGACCCACGTCTCGGCATACCCGTCCCACTCGGGGTGAGAAATGCAAAAAGAACAATTGATGAACAGAATGCAGAACAATATCATACATTCACCCCAGTACAGAGATCTGGGCCTAAATCCATTGTTTTTTTTCCTCACCATGCCATTCCAGTTTGGACCCAGCCATCTGCAAATCAGTCTTGACCCTGCGCCCAGTGGGAACAGTCCAGCCCGAACTGCCAGGCCAAGTCCTCCCTGGACCGAAAGCAAGCATCCTAGGACCGGTTTCGGGCTTTCAGCCTTCCTCAGCCAGGATAGCTTGACTCCAGTGGCATGAAAAGCACAGGTCCCATGTCTGGGCGTACCCGTTCCACTCAGGGTGAGAAATGCAAAAAGAACAATTGATGGACAGAATGCTGAACAATGTCATACATTCACACCAGTACAGAGATCTGGGTCTAAATTCATTGTTTTTTAGCTCACCATGCCATTAAAGTTTGGACCCAGCCATATGTGAATCAGTCTTGACACTGCACCCAATGGGAACAATCTAGGACGAACTGCCAGGCCAGTTCGTCTCTGGACTGGAAGCAAGCATCCTAGGACCGGTTTCGGGCTTACAGCCCTCATCAGCCAAGATAGCTTGACTCCAGTGGCATGGAGAGTACCGGACCCACGTCTGGGCATACCCGTCCTACTCGGGGTGAGACATGCAAAAAGAACAATTGCTGGACAGAATGCAGAACAATGTCATACATTCACCCCAGTACAGAGATCGGGGCCTAAATCTATTGTTTTTTAGCTCACCATGCCATTCCAGTTTGGACCCAGCCATATGCAAATCAGTCTTGACCCTGCGCCCAATGGGAACAGTCCAGCCCGAACTGCCAGGCCACGTCCTCCCTGGACTGGAATCAATCATCCTAGGACCAGTTTCGGGCTTTCAGACCTCATCAGCCAGGATAGCTTGACTCCAGTGGCATGGAGAGCACGGGACCCACGTCTCGGCATACCCGAGCAACTCGGGGTGAGAAATGCAAAAAGAACGATCGATGAACAGAATGCAGAACAATGTCATACATTCACCCCAGTACGGAGATCTGGGCCTAAATCCATTGGTTTTTAGCTCACCATGCCATTCCAGTTTGGTCCCAGCCATATGCAAATCAGTCTTGACACTGCGCCCAATGGGAACAATTCAGGACGAACTGAAAAGCACAGGACCCATGTCTGGCCATACCCGTTACACTCGGGTGAGAAATGCAAAAAGAACAATTGATGGACAGAATGCAGAACAATGTCATACATTCACACCAGTACAGAGATCTGGGCCTAAATTAATTGTTTTTTAGCTCACCATGCCATTCCAGTTTGGTCCCAGCCATATGCAAATCAGTCTTGACACTGCGCCCAATGGGAACAATCCAGGACGAACTGCCAGGCCAGTTCATCTCTGGACTGGAAGCAAGCGTCCTAGGACCGGTTTCGGGCTTACAGCCCTCATCAGCCAGGATAGCTTGACTCCAGTGGTATGGAGAGCACGGGACCCACATCTGGGCATACCCGTCCCACTCTGGGTGAGAAATGCAAAAAGAACAATTGATGGACAGAATGCAGAACAATGTCATCCATTCACCACAGTACAGAGATCTCGTCCTAAATCCATTGTTTTTTTGCTCACAATGCCATTCCAGTTTGGACCAAGCCATATGCAAATCAGTTTTGACCCTGCGCCCAATGGGAACAGTCCAGCCCGAGCTGCCAGGCCAGGTCCTCCTGGACTGGAAGCTAGCATCCTAGGACCGGTTTCGGGCTTTCAGCTCTTATCAGCCAGGATAGCTTGAATCCAGTGGCATGGAGAGCACGGAACCCACGTCTGAGCATATCCATCCCACTCAGGGTGAGAAATGAAAAAAGAGCAATTGATGGACAGAATGAAGAACAATGTCATACATACACCCCAGTACAGAGATCTGTGCCTAAATCCTTTGTTTTTTTGCTCACCATGCCATTCAGTTTGGACCCAGCCATATGTGAATCAGTCTTGACCCAGCGCCCAATGGGAACAGTCCAGCCCGAACTGCCAGGCCACGTCCTCCCTGGACTGGAAGCAAGCATCCTAGGACCAGTTTCGGGCTTTCAACCCTCATCAGCCAGGATAGCTTGACTCCAGTGGCATGGAGAGCACGGGACCCACGTCTCGGCATACCCGAGCAACTCGGGGTGAGAAATGCAAAAAGAACGATCGATGAACAGAATGCAGAACAATGTCATATATTCACCCCAGTAGAGAGATCTGGGCCTATATCCATTGTTTTTTTTGCCCACCATGCCATTCCAGTTTGGACCCAGCCATATACAAATCAGTCTTGACCCTGCGCCCAGTGGGAACAGTCCACCCGAACTGCCAGGCCAAGTCTTCCCTGGACTGAAAGCAAGCATCCTACGACCGGTTTCGGGCTTTCAGCCCTGCTCAGGAAGGATAGCTTGACTCCAGTGGCATGAAAAGCACAGGACCCACATCTGGGCGTACCCGTCCCACTCGGGGTGAGAAATGCAAAAGGAGCAATTGATGGACTGAATGCAGAACAATGTCATACATTCACCCCAGTACAGAGATGTGGGCCTAAATCTATTGTTTTTTTTGCTCACCATGACATTCCAGTTTGGACCTAGCCATATGCAAATCAGTCTTGACCCTGCGCCCAATGGGAACAGTCCAGACCGAACTGCCAGGCCAAGTCCTCCCTGGACTGAAAGCAAGCATCCTAGGACCAGTTTCGGGCTTTCAGCCCTCCTCAGCCAGGATAGCTTGACTCCAGTGGCATGGAGAGCACGGGCCCCACATCTGGGCATACCCATCCCACTCGGGGTGAGACATGCAAAAAGAACAATTGATGGACAGAATGCAGAACAATGTCATACATTCACCCCAGTACAGAGATCTGGGCATAAATTTATTGTTTTTAGCTCGCCATTCCAGTTTGGACCCAGGCATATGCATATCAGTCTTGACCCTGCACCCAATTGGAACAGTCCAGCCCGAACTGCCTGGCCAGGTCCTCCCTGGCCTGGAAGCAAGCATCCTTGGACAGGTATCCGGCTTTCAGCCCTCATCAGCCAGGATAGCTTGACTCCAGTGGCATGGAGAGCACGGGACCCACGTCTCGGCATACCCGTCCCACTCGGGGTGAGAAATGCAAAAAGAACAATTGATGAACAGAATGCAGAACAATGTCATACATTCACCCCAGTACAGAGATCTGGGCCTAAATCCATTGTTTTTTTTTCCTCACCATGCCATTCCAGTTTGGACCCAGCCATCTGCAAATCAGTCTTGACCCTGCGCCCAGTGGGAACAGTCCAGCCCGAACTGCCAGGCCAAGTCCTCCCTGGACCGAAAGCAAGCATCCTAGGACCGGTTTCGGGCTTTCAGCCTTCCTCAGCCAGGATAGCTTGACTCCAGTGGCATGAAAAGCACAGGTCCCATGTCTGGGTGTACCCGTTCCACTCAGGGTGAGAAATGCAAAAAGAACAATTGATGGACAGAATGCTGAACAATGTCATACATTCACACCAGTACAGAGATCTGGCTCTAAATTCATTGTTTTTTAGCTCACCATGCCATTAAAGTTTGGACCCAGCCATATGTGAATCAGTCTTGACACTGCACCCAATGGGAACAATCTAGGACGAACTGCCAGGCCAGTTCATCTCTGGACTGGAAGCAAGCATCCTAGGACCGGTTTCGGGCTTACAGCCCTCATCAGCCAATATAGCTTGACTCCAGTGGCATGGAGAGTACCGGACCCACGTCTGGGCATACCCGTCCTACTCGGGGTGAGACATGCAAAAAGAACAATTGCTGGACAGAATGCAGAACAATGTCATACATTCACCCCAGTACAGAGATCGGGGCCTAAATCTATTGTTTTTTAGCTCACCATGCCATTCCAGTTTGGACCCAGCCATATGCAAATCAGTCTTGACCCTGCGCCCAATGGGAACAGTCCAGCCCGAACTGCCAGGCCACGTCCTCCCTGGACTGGAAGCAAGCATCCTAGGACCAGTTTCGGGCTTTCAGACCTCATCAGCCAGGATAGCTTGACTCCAGTGGTATGGAGAGCACGGGACCCACGTCTCGGCATACCCGAGCAACTCGGGGTGAGAAATGCAAAAAGAACAATCGATGAACAGAATGCAGAACAATGTCATACATTCACCCCAGTACAGAGATCTGGGCCTAAATCCATTGGTTTTTAGCTCACCATGCCATTCCAGTTTGGTCCCAGCCATATGCAAATCAGTCTTGACACTGCGCCCAATGGGAACAATCCAGGACGAACTGAAAAGCACAGGACCCATGTCTGGGCATACCCGTTACACTCGGGTGAGAAATGCAAAAAGAACAATTGATGGACAGAATGCAGAACAATGTCATACATTCACACCAGTACAGAGATCTGGGCCTAAATTCATTGTTTTTTAGCTCACCATGCCATTCCAGTTTGGTCCCAGCCATATGCAAATCAGTCTTGACACTGCGCCCAATGGGAACAATCCAGGACGAACTGCCAGGCCAGTTCATCTCTGGACTGGAAGCAAGCGTCCTAGGACCGGTTTCGGGCTTACAGCCCTCATCAGCCAGGATAGCTTGACTCCAGTGGTATGGAGAGCACGGGACCCACATCTGGGCATACCCGTCCCACTCTGGGTGAGAAATGCAAAAAGAACAATTGATGGACAGAATGCAGAACAATGTCATACATTCACCACAGTACAGAGATCTGGTCCTAAATCCATTGTTTTTTTGCTCACAATGCCATTCCAGTTTGGACCAAGCCATATGCAAATCAGTCTTGACCCTGCGCCCAATGGGAACAGTCCAGCCCGAGCTGCCAGGCCAGGTCCTCCTGGACTGGAAGCTAGCATCCTAGGACCGGTTTCGGGCTTTCAGCTCTTATCAGCCAGGATAGCTTGAATCCAGTGGCATGGAGAGCACGGAACCCACGTCTGAGCATATCCATCCCACTCAGGGTGAGAAATGAAAAAAGAGCAATTGATGGACAGAATGAAGAACAATGTCATACATACACCCCAGTACAGAGAACTGTGCCTAAATCCTTTGTTTTTTTGCTCACCATGCCATTCAGTTTGGACCCAGCCATATGTGAATCAGTCTTGACCCAGCGCCCAATGGGAACTGCCCAGCCCGAACTGCCTGGCAAGGTCTTCACTGAACTGGAAGCAAGCATCCTAGGACCGGTTTTGGGCTTTCAGCCCTCTTCGGCCAGGATACCTTGGCTCCAGTGGCATGGAGAGTACGGGACGCACGTCTGGGCATACCCGTCCCACTCGGTGTGAGAAAAGCAAAAAGAACAATTGATGGAAAGTATGCAGAACAATGTCATACATTCACCCCAGTACAGAGATCTGGTCCTAAATCCATTGTATTTTTCCTCACCATGACATTCCAGTTTGGACCTAGCCATACGCAAAAAAGTCTTGACCCTGCGCCCAATGGGAACAGTCCAGACCGAACTGCCAGGCCAAGTCCTCCCTGGACTGGAAGCAAGCATCCTAGGACCGGTTTCGGGCTTTCAGCCCTGCTCAGCCAGGATAGCTTGACTCCAGTGGCATGAAAAGCACAGGACCCATGTCTGGGCATACCCGTCGCACTCGGGGTGAGAAATGCAAAAAGAAAAATTGAAGGACAGAATGCAGAACAATGTCATACATTCACCCCAGTACAGAGATCTGGGCCTAAATTCATTGTTATTTACCTCACCATGCCATTTCAGTTTGGACCCAGCCATATGCAAATCATTCTTGACCCTGCGCCCAATGGGTACAGTCCAGCCCGAACTGCCAGGCCAGTTCCTCTCTGGACTGGATGCAAGCCTCCTAGGATCGGTTTCGGGCTTTCAGCCCTCATCAGCCAGGATAGCTTGACTCCAGTGGCATGGAGAGCACGGGACCCACGTCTCGGCATACCCGTCCCAGTCGGGGTGAGAAATGCAAAAAGAACAATTGAAGGACAGAATGCAGAACAATGTCATACATTCACCCCAGTACAGAGATCTGGGCCTAAATCTATTGTTTTTTTTTGCTCACCATGCCATTCCAGTTTGGAACCAGCCATATGCAAATCAGTCTCGACCCTGCGCCCAATGGGAACAGTCCAGCCCGAACTGCCAGGCGAGGTTCTCCCTGAACAGGAAGCAAGTACCCTAGGACCGGTTTTGGGCTTTCAGCCGTCATCAGCCAGGATAGCTTGACTCCAGTGGCATGGAGAGCACGGGACCCATGTCTGGGCATAACCGTCCCACTCGGGGTGAGAAATGCAAAAAGAACAATTGAAGGACAGAATGCAGAACAATGTCATACATTCACCCCAGTACAGAGATCTGGGCCTAAATTAATTGTTATTTATCTCACCATGCCATTTCAGTTTTGACCCAGCCATATGCAAATCAGTCTTGACCCTGCGCCCAATGGGAACAGTCCAGCCCGAACTGCCAGGCTAGGTCCTCCCTGGACTGGAAGCAAGCATCCTAGGACCAGTTTCTGGCTTTCAGCCCTTTATCAGCCTGAATAGCTTGACTCCAGTGGCATGGAGAGCACGGGACCCACGTATGAGCATATCCATCCCACTCAGGTTGAGAAATGCAAAAAGAACAATTGAAGGACAGAATGCAGAACAATGTCATACATTCACCAGACTACAGAGATCTGGGCCTAAATCCACAGTTTTTTTCCTCACCACGCCATTCCAGTTTGGACCCAGCCATATGCAAATCACACTTGACCCTGCGCCCAATGGGAACATTCCAGGACGAACTGCCAGGCCACGTCCTCCCTGGACTGGAAGCAAGCATCCTAGGACCAGTTTCGGGCTTTCAACCCTCATCAGCCAGGATAGCTTGACCAGTGGCATGGAGAGCACGGGACCCACGTCTCGGCATACCCGAGCAACTCGGGGTGAGAAATGCAAAAAGAACGATCGATGAACAGAATGCAGAACAATGTCATATATTCACCCCAGTAGAGAGATCTGGGCCTATATCCATTGTTTTTTTTGCCCACCATGCCATTCCAGTTTGGACCCAGCCATATACAAATCAGTCTTGACCCTGCGCCCAGTGGGAACAGTCCACCCGAACTGCCAGGCCAAGTCTTCCCTGGACTGAAAGCAAGCATCCTACGACCGGTTTCGGGCTTTCAGCCCTGCTCAGGAAGGATAGCTTGACTCCAGTGGCATGAAAAGCACAGGACCCACATCTGGGCGTACCCGTCCCACTCGGGGTGAGAAATGCAAAAGGAGCAATTGATGGACTGAATGCAGAACAATGTCATACATTCACCCCAGTACAGAGATGTGGGCCTAAATCTATTGTTTTTTTTGCTCACCATGACATTCCAGTTTGGACCTAGCCATATGCAAATCAGTCTTGACCCTGCGCCCAATGGGAACAGTCCAGACCGAACTGCCAGGCCAAGTCCTCCCTGGACTGAAAGTAAGCATCCTAGGACCGGTTTTGGGCTTTCAGCCCTCCTCAGCCAGGATAGCTTGACTCCAGTGGCATGGAGAGCACGGGACCCACGTCTCGGCATACCTGTCCCACTCGGGGTGAGAAATGCTAAAGGAACGATTGATGAACAGAATGCAGAACAATGTCATACATTTACACCAGTACAGCGATCTGGGTCTAAATTCATTATTTTTTAGCTCACCATGCCATTCCAGTTTGGACCCAGCCATATGCAAATCAGTCTTGACACTGCGCCCAATGGGAACAATGCAGGACGAACTTCCAGGCCAGTTCATCTCTGGACCGGAAGCAAGCATCCTAGGACCGGTTTCGGGCTTACAGCCCTCATCAGCCAGGATAGCTTGACTCCAGTGGCATGGAGAGTACCAGACCCACGTCTGGGCATACCCGTCCTACTCGGGGTGAGACATGCAAAAAGAACAATTGCTGGACAGAATGCAGAACAATGTCATACATTCACCCCAGTACAGAGATCTGGCCTAAATCCATTGGTTTTTTTGCTCACCATGCCATTCCAGTTTGGACCCAGCCATATGCAAATCAGTCTTGACCCTGCGCCCAGTGGGAACAGTCCAGCCCGAACTGCCAGGCCAAGTCCTCCCTGGACTGAAAGCAAGCATCCTAGGACCAGTTTCGGGCTTTCAGCCCTCCTCAGCCAGGATAGCTTGACTCCAGTGGCATGGAGAGCACGGGCCCCACATCTGGGCATACCCATCCCACTTGGGGTGAGACATGCAAAAAGAACAATTGATGGACATAATGCAGAACAATGTCATACATTCACCCCAGTACAGAGATCTGGGCATAAATGTATTGTTTTTTAGCTCACCATGCCATTCCAGTTTGGACCCAGGCATATGCAAATCAGTCTTGACCCTGCGCCCAATTGGAACAGTCCAGCCCAAACTGCCTGGCCAGGTCCTCCCTGGACTGGAAGCAAGCCTCCTAGGACCGGTTTCGGGCTTTCAGCCCTCATCAGCCAGGATAGCTTGACTCCAGTGGCATGAAAACACGGGACCAATGTCTGGGCATACAAGTACCACTCGGGGTGAGAACTGCAAAAAGAACAATTGAAGGACAGAATGCAGAACAATGTCATACATTCACCCCAGTACAGAGATCTGGGACTAAATTCATTGTATTTTTTGCTCACCACGCCATTCCAGTTTGGACCCAGCCATATGCAAATCAGTCTTGACCCTGCGCCCAATGGGAACAATCCAGGAAGAACTGCCAGGCCAGTTCCTCTCTGGACTGGAAGCAAGCATCCTAGGACCGGTTTCGGGCTTTCAGCCCTTTATCAGCCAAGATAGCTTGACTCCAGTGGCATGGAGGGCACGGGACCCACGTCTCGGCATACCCGTCCCACTCTGGGTGAGAAATGCAAAAAGAACAATTGATGATCAGAATGCAGAACAATGTCATACATTCACCCCAGTACAGAGATCTGGGCCTAAATCCATTGTTTTTTTTCCTCACCATGCCATTCCAGTTTGGACCCAGCCATCTGCAAATCAGTCTTGACCGAACAGTCCAGTCCGTACTGCCAGGTCAAGTCCTCCCTGGACTGAAAGCAAGCATCCTAGGACCGGTTTTGGGCTTTCAGTCCTTTAACAGCCAGGATAGCGACTCCAGTGGCATGGAGAGCACGGGACCCACGTCTGGGCATACCCATCCCACTCGGGGTGAGAAATGCAAAAAGAACAATTGAAGGACAGAATGCAGAATAATGTCATACATTCACCCCAGTACAGAGATTTGGGACTAAATCCATTGTGTTTTTTGCTCACCATGAAATTCCAGTTTGGACCCAGCCATATGCAAATCAGTCTTGACCCTGCGCCCAATGGGAACAATCCAGGACGAACTGCCAGGCCAGTTCCTCTCTGGACTGGAAGCAAGCCTCCTAGGACCGGTTTTGGGATTTCAGCCCTCATCAGCCAGGATAGCTTGACTCCAGTGGCATGAAAAGCACGGGAACCATGTCTGGGCATACCCGTACCACGCTGGGTGAGAAATGCAAAAAGAACAATTGAAGGACAGAATGCAGAACAATGTCATACTTTCACCCCAGTACAGCGATCTGGGCCTAAATCCATTGTTTTTTTTTGCTCACCATGCCATTCCAGTTTGTACCGAGCCATATGCAAATCAGTCTTGACCTTGCAACCAGTGGGAACAGTCCAGCCCGAACTGCCAGGCCAAGTCCTCCCTGGACTGAAAGTAAGCATCCTAGGACCGGTTTGGGGCTTTCAGCCCTCCTCAGCCAGGATAGCTTGACTCCAGTGGCATGGAGAGCACGGGACCCACGTCTCGGCATACCCGTCCCACTCGGGGTGAGAAATGCTAAAGGAACGATTGATGAACAGAATGCAGAACAATGTCATACATTCACACCAGTACAGCGATCTGGGTCTAAAATCATTATTTTTTAGCTCACCATGCCATTCCAGTTTGGACCCAGCCATATGCAAATCAGTCTTGACACTGCGCCCAATGGGAACAATGCAGGACGAACTTCCAGGCCAGTTCATCTCTGGACCGGAAGCAAGCATCCTAGGACCGGTTTCGGGCTTACAGCCCTCATCAGCCAGGATAGCTTGACTCCAGTGGCATGGAGAGTACCAGACCCACGTCTGGGCATACCCGTCCTACTCGGGGGTGAGACATGCAAAAAGAACAATTGCTGGACAGAATGCAGAACAATGTCATACATTCATCCCAGTACAGGGATCTGGGACTAAATCCATTGTATTTTTTGCTCACCATGCCAGACCAGTTTGGTCCCAGCCATATGCAAATCAGTCTTGACCCTGCGCCCAATGGGAACAATCCAGGATAAACTGCCAGGCCAGTTCCTCTCTGGACTGGAAGCAAGCATCCTAGGACCGGTATCGGGCTTTCAGCCCTTTATCAGCCAAGATAGCTTGACTCCAGTGGCATGGAGGGCACGGGACCCACGTCTCGGCATACCCGTCCCACTCGGGGTGAGAAATGCAAAAAGAACAATTGATGAACAGAATGCAGAACAATGTCATACTTTCTCCCCAGTACAGCAATCTGGGCCTAAATCCATTGTTTTTTTTTGCTCACCATGCCATTCCAGTTTGTACCGAGCCATATGCAAATCAGTCTTGACCTTGCAACCAGTGGGAACAGTCCAGCCCGAACTGCCAGGCCAAGTCCTCCCTGGACTGAAAGTAAGCATCCTAGAACCGGTTTGGGGCTTTCAGCCCTCCTCAGCCAGGATAGCTTGACTCCAGTGGCATGGAGAGCACGGGACCCAAGTCTCGGCATACCCGTCCCACTCGGGGTGAGAAATGCTAAAGGAACGATTGATGAACAGAATGCAGAACAATGTCATACATTCACACCAGTACAGCGATCTGGGTCTAAATTCATTATTTTTAGCTCACCATGCCATTCCAGTTTGGACCCAGCCATATGCAAATCAGTCTTGACACTGCGCCCAATGGGAACAATGCAGGACGAACTTCCAGACCAGTTCATCTCTGGACCGGAAGCAAGCATCCTAGGACCGGTTTCGGGCTTACAGCCCTCATCAGCCAGGATAGCTTGACTCCAGTGGCATGGAGAGTACCAGACCCACGTCTGGGCATACCCGTCCTACTCGGGGTGAGACATGCAAAAAGAACAATTGCTGGACAGAATGCAGAACAATGTCATACATTCACCCCAGTACAGAGATCTGGCCTAAATCCATTGGTTTTTTTGCTCACCATGCCATTCCAGTTTGGACCCAGCCATATGCAAATCAGTCTTGACCCTGCGCCCAGTGGGAACAGTCCAGCCCGAACTGCCAGGCCAAGTCCTCCCTGGACTGAAAGCAAGCATCCTAGGACCAGTTTCGGGCTTTCAGCCCTCCTCAGCCAGGATAGCTTGACTCCAGTGGCATGGAGAGCACGGGACCCACGTCTCGGCATACCCGTCCCACTCGGGGTGAGAAATGCAAAAAGAACAATTGATGAACAGAATGCAGAACAATGTCATACATTCACCCCAGTACAGAGATCTGGGCCTAAATCCATTGTTTTTTTCCTCACCATGCCACTCCAGTTTGGACCCAGCCATCTGCAAATCAGTCTTCACCAAACAGTCCAGCCCGAACTGCCAGGTCAAGTCTTCTCTGGACTGGAAGCAAGCATCCTAGGACCGGTTTCGGGCTTTCAGCCCTGCTCAGCCAGGATAGCTTGATTCCAGTGGCATGAAAAGCACAGGACCCATGTCTGGGCATACCCGTCGCACTCGGGGTGAGAAATGCAAAAAGAAAAATTGAAGGACAGAATGCAGAACAATGTCATACATTCACCCCAGTACAGAGATCTGGGCCTAAATTCATTGTTATTTACCTCACCATGCCATTTCAGTTTGGACCCAGCCATATGCAAATCAGTCTTGACCCTGCAACCAGTGGGAACAGTCCAGCCCGAACTGCCAGGCCAAGTCCTCCCTGGACTGAAAGTAAGCATCCTAGGACCGGTTTTGGGCTTTCAGCCCTCCTCAGCCAGGATAGCTTGACTCCAGTGGCATGGAGAGCACGGGACCCACGTCTCGGCATACCCGTCCCACTCGGGGTGAGAAATGCTAAAGGAACGATTGATGAACAGAATGCAGAACAATGTCATACATTCACACCAGTACAGCGATCTGGGTCGAAATTCATTATTTTTTAGCTCACCATGCCATTCCAGTTTGGACCCAGCCATATGCAAATCAGTCTTGACACTGCGCCCAATGGGAACAATGCAGGACGATCTTCCAGGCCAGTTCATCTCTGGACCGGAAGCAAGCATCCTAGGACCGGTTTTGGGCTCACAGCCCTCATCAGCCAGGATAGCTTGACTCCAGTGGCATGGAGAGTACCAGACCCACGTCTGGGCATACCCGTCCTACTCGGGGTGAGACATGCAAAAAGAACAATTGCTGGACAGAATGCAGAACAATGTCATACATTCACCCCAGTACAGAGATCTGGCCTAAATCCATTGGTTTTTTTGCTCACCATGCCATTCCAGTTTGGACCCAGCCATATGCAAATCAGTCTTGACCCTGCGCCCAGTGGGAACAGTCCAGCCCGAACTGCCAGGCCAAGTCCTCCCTGGACTGAAAGCAAGCATCCTAGGACCAGTTTCGGGCTTTCAGCCCTCCTCAGCCAGGATAGCTTGACTCCAGTGGCATGGAGAGCACGGGCCCCACATCTGGGCATACCCATCCCACTCGGGGTGAGACATGCAAAAAGAACAATTGATGGACAGAATGCAGAACAATGTCATACATTCACCCCAGTACAGAGATCTGGGCATAAATTTATTGTTTTTAGCTCGCCATTCCAGTTTGGACCCAGGCATATGCATATCAGTCTTGACCCTGCACCCAATTGGAACAGTCCAGCCCGAACTGCCTGGCCAGGTCCTCCCTGGCCTGGAAGCAAGCATCCTTGGACAGGTATCCGGCTTTCAGCCCTCATCAGCCAGGATAGCTTGACTCCAGTGGCATGGAGAGCACGGGACCCACGTCTCGGCATACCCGTCCCACTCGGGGTGAGAAATGCAAAAAGAACAATTGATGAACAGAATGCAGAACAATGTCATACATTCACCCCAGTACAGAGATCTGGGCCTAAATCCATTGTTTTTTTTTCCTCACCATGCCATTCCAGTTTGGACCCAGCCATCTGCAAATCAGTCTTGACCCTGCGCCCAGTGGGAACAGTCCAGCCCGAACTGCCAGGCCAAGTCCTCCCTGGACCGAAAGCAAGCATCCTAGGACCGGTTTCGGGCTTTCAGCCTTCCTCAGCCAGGATAGCTTGACTCCAGTGGCATGAAAAGCACAGGTCCCATGTCTGGGTGTACCCGTTCCACTCAGGGTGAGAAATGCAAAAAGAACAATTGATGGACAGAATGCTGAACAATGTCATACATTCACACCAGTACAGAGATCTGGCTCTAAATTCATTGTTTTTTAGCTCACCATGCCATTAAAGTTTGGACCCAGCCATATGTGAATCAGTCTTGACACTGCACCCAATGGGAACAATCTAGGACGAACTGCCAGGCCAGTTCATCTCTGGACTGGAAGCAAGCATCCTAGGACCGGTTTCGGGCTTACAGCCCTCATCAGCCAATATAGCTTGACTCCAGTGGCATGGAGAGTACCGGACCCACGTCTGGGCATACCCGTCCTACTCGGGGTGAGACATGCAAAAAGAACAATTGCTGGACAGAATGCAGAACAATGTCATACATTCACCCCAGTACAGAGATCGGGGCCTAAATCTATTGTTTTTTAGCTCACCATGCCATTCCAGTTTGGACCCAGCCATATGCAAATCAGTCTTGACCCTGCGCCCAATGGGAACAGTCCAGCCCGAACTGCCAGGCCACGTCCTCCCTGGACTGGAAGCAAGCATCCTAGGACCAGTTTCGGGCTTTCAGACCTCATCAGCCAGGATAGCTTGACTCCAGTGGTATGGAGAGCACGGGACCCACGTCTCGGCATACCCGAGCAACTCGGGGTGAGAAATGCAAAAAGAACAATCGATGAACAGAATGCAGAACAATGTCATACATTCACCCCAGTACAGAGATCTGGGCCTAAATCCATTGGTTTTTAGCTCACCATGCCATTCCAGTTTGGTCCCAGCCATATGCAAATCAGTCTTGACACTGCGCCCAATGGGAACAATCCAGGACGAACTGAAAAGCACAGGACCCATGTCTGGGCATACCCGTTACACTCGGGTGAGAAATGCAAAAAGAACAATTGATGGACAGAATGCAGAACAATGTCATACATTCACACCAGTACAGAGATCTGGGCCTAAATTCATTGTTTTTTAGCTCACCATGCCATTCCAGTTTGGTCCCAGCCATATGCAAATCAGTCTTGACACTGCGCCCAATGGGAACAATCCAGGACGAACTGCCAGGCCAGTTCATCTCTGGACTGGAAGCAAGCGTCCTAGGACCGGTTTCGGGCTTACAGCCCTCATCAGCCAGGATAGCTTGACTCCAGTGGTATGGAGAGCACGGGACCCACATCTGGGCATACCCGTCCCACTCTGGGTGAGAAATGCAAAAAGAACAATTGATGGACAGAATGCAGAACAATGTCATACATTCACCACAGTACAGAGATCTGGTCCTAAATCCATTGTTTTTTTGCTCACAATGCCATTCCAGTTTGGACCAAGCCATATGCAAATCAGTCTTGACCCTGCGCCCAATGGGAACAGTCCAGCCCGAGCTGCCAGGCCAGGTCCTCCTGGACTGGAAGCTAGCATCCTAGGACCGGTTTCGGGCTTTCAGCTCTTATCAGCCAGGATAGCTTGAATCCAGTGGCATGGAGAGCACGGAACCCACGTCTGAGCATATCCATCCCACTCAGGGTGAGAAATGAAAAAAGAGCAATTGATGGACAGAATGAAGAACAATGTCATACATACACCCCAGTACAGAGAACTGTGCCTAAATCCTTTGTTTTTTTGCTCACCATGCCATTCAGTTTGGACCCAGCCATATGTGAATCAGTCTTGACCCAGCGCCCAATGGGAACTGCCCAGCCCGAACTGCCTGGCAAGGTCTTCACTGAACTGGAAGCAAGCATCCTAGGACCGGTTTTGGGCTTTCAGCCCTCTTCGGCCAGGATACCTTGGCTCCAGTGGCATGGAGAGTACGGGACGCACGTCTGGGCATACCCGTCCCACTCGGTGTGAGAAAAGCAAAAAGAACAATTGATGGAAAGTATGCAGAACAATGTCATACATTCACCCCAGTACAGAGATCTGGTCCTAAATCCATTGTATTTTTCCTCACCATGACATTCCAGTTTGGACCCAGCCATACGCAAAAAAGTCTTGACCCTGCGCCCAATTGGAACAGTCCAGACCGAACTGCCAGGCCAAGTCCTCCCTGGACTGGAAGCAAGCATCCTAGGACCGGTTTCGGGCTTTCAGCCCTGCTCAGCCAGGATAGCTTGACTCCAGTGGCATGAAAAGCACAGGACCCATGTCTGGGCATACCCGTCGCACTCGGGGTGAGAAATGCAAAAAGAAAAATTGAAGGACAGAATGCAGAACAATGTCATACATTCACCCCAGTACAGAGATCTGGGCCTAAATTCATTGTTATTTACCTCACCATGCCATTTCAGTTTGGACCCAGCCATATGCAAATCATTCTTGACCCTGCGCCCAATGGGTACAGTCCAGCCCGAACTGCCAGGCCAGTTCCTCTCTGGACTGGATGCAAGCCTCCTAGGATCGGTTTCGGGCTTTCAGCCCTCATCAGCCAGGATAGCTTGACTCCAGTGGCATGGAGAGCACGGGACCCACGTCTCGGCATACCCGTTCCAGTCGGGGTGAGAAATGCAAAAAGAACAATTGAAGGACAGAATGCAGAACAATGTCATACATTCACCCCAGTACAGAGATCTGGGCCTAAATCTATTGTTTTTTTTTGCTCACCATGCCATTCCAGTTTGGAACCAGCCATATGCAAATCAGTCTTGACCCTGCGCCCAATGGGAACAGTCCAGCCCGAACTGCCAGGCGAGGTTCTCCCTGAACAGGAAGCAAGTACCCTAGGACCGGTTTTGGGCTTTCAGCCGTCATCAGCCAGGATAGCTTGACTCCAGTGGCATGGAGAGCACGGGACCCATGTCTGGGCATAACCGTCCCACTCGGGGTGAGAAATGCAAAAAGAACAATTGAAGGACAGAATGCAGAACAATGTCATACATTCACCCCAGTACAGAGATCTGGGCCTAAATTAATTGTTATTTATCTCACCATGCCATTTCAGTTTTGACCCAGCCATATGCAAATCAGTCTTGACCCTGCGCCCAATGGGAACAGTCCAGCCCGAACTGCCAGGCTAGGTCCTCCCTGGACTGGAAGCAAGCATCCTAGGACCAGTTTCTGGCTTTCAGCCCTTTATCAGCCTGAATAGCTTGACTCCAGTGGCATGGAGAGCACGGGACCCACGTATGAGCATATCCATCCCACTCAGGTTGAGAAATGCAAAAAGAACAATTGAAGGACAGAATGCAGAACAATGTCATACATTCACCAGACTACAGAGATCTGGGCCTAAATCCACAGTTTTTTTCCTCACCACGCCATTCCAGTTTGGACCCAGCCATATGCAAATCACACTTGACCCTGCGCCCAATGGGAACAATCCAGGACGAGCTGACAGGCCAGTTGCTCTGTGGACTGGAAACAAGCCTCCTAGGACCGTTTCGGTTTATCAGCCCTCATCAGCCAGGATAGCTTGACTCCAGTGGCATGGAGAGTACGGGACCCACGTCTGGGCATACCCGTCCCACTCGGGGTGAAAAATGCAACAACAACAATTGATGGACAGAATGCAGAACAGTGTCATACATTCACCCCAGTACAGAGATATGGGCCTAAATCTATTGTTTTTTGGCTCACCATGCTGTTCCAGTTTGGACCCAGCCATATGCAAATCAGTCTTGACCCTGCGCCCAATGGAAACAGTCCAACCCAAACTGCCAGGCCAGTTCCCCCTAGACTGGAAGCAAGCATCCTAGGACCGGTTTCGGGCTTTCACCCCACATCAGCCAGGATAGCTTGAATCCACTGTCATGGAGAGCACGTGACCCACGTCTGGGCATACCCATCCTACTCGAGTTGAGAAATGCAAAAAGAACAATTGATGGACAGAATGCAGAACAATGTCATACATTCAACCCAGTGCAGAGATATGGGTCTAAATCCATTGTTTTTTTTTTGCTCACAATGCCATTCCAGTTTGGACCCAGCCGTATGCAAATCAGCCTTGACCCTGCGCCCTATGGGAACAGTGCACACCGAACTGCCAGGCCAGGTCCTCCCTGGACTGGAAGCAAGTATCCTAGGACCGGTTTCGGGCTTTCAGCCCTCATCAGCCAGGATAGCTTGACTCCAGTGGCATGGAGAGTATGGGACCCACGTCTGGGCATACTCGTCCCACTCAGAGTGAGAAATGCAAAAAAGAACAGTTGATGGAAAGAATGCAGAACAATGTCATACATTCACCCCAGTACAGAGATCTGGGCCTAAATCCATTGTATTTTTTGCTCACCATGCCAGACCAGTTTGGTCCCAGCCATATGCAAATCAGTCTTGACCCTGCGCCCAATGGGAACAATCCAGGATAAACTGCCAGGCCAGTTCCTCTCTGGACTGGAAGCAAGCATCCTAGGACCGGTATCGGGCTTTCAGCCCTTTATCAGCCAAGATAGCTTGACTCCAGTGGCATGGAGGGCACGGGACCCACGTCTCGGCATACCCGTCCCACTCGGGGTGAGAAATGCAAAAAGAACAATTGATGAACAGAATGCAGAACAATGTCATACTTTCACCCCAGTACAGCAATCTGGGCCTAAATCCATTGGTTTTTTTTGCTCACCATGCCATTCCAGTTTGTACCGAGCCATATGCAAATCAGTCTTGACCTTGCAACCAGTGGGAACAGTCCAGCCCGAACTGCCAGGCCAAGTCCTCCCTGGACTGAAAGTAAGCATCCTAGAACCGGTTTGGGGCTTTCAGCCCTCCTCAGCCAGGATAGCTTGACTCCAGTGGCATGGAGAGCACGGGACCCAAGTCTCAGCATACCCGTCCCACTCGGGGTGAGAAATGCTAAAGGAACGATTGATGAACAGAATGCAGAACAATGTCATACATTCACACCAGTACAGCGATCTGGGTCTAAATTCATTATTTTTAGCTCACCATGCCATTCCAGTTTGGACCCAGCCATATGCAAATCAGTCTTGACACTGCGCCCAATGGGAACAATGCAGGACGAACTTCCAGGCCAGTTCATCTCTGGACCGGAAGCAAGCATACTAGGACCGGTTTCGGGCTTACAGCCCTCATCAGCCAGGATAGCTTGACTCCAGTGGCATGGAGAGTACCAGACCCACGTCTGGGCATACCCGTCCTACTCGGGGTGAGACATGCAAAAAGAACAATTGCTGGACAGAATGCAGAACAATGCCATACATTCACCCCAGTACAGAGATCTGGCCTAAATCCATTGGTTTTTTTGCTCACCATGCCATTCCAGTTTGGACCCAGCCATATGCAAATCAGTCTTGACCCTGCGCCCAGTGGGAACAGTCCAGCCCGAACTGCCAGGCCAAGTCCTCCCTGGACTGAAAGCAAGCATCCTAGGACCAGTTTCGGGCTTTCAGCCCTCCTCAGCCAGGATAGCTTGACTCCAGTGGCATGGAGAGCACGGGCCCCACATCTGGGCATACCCATCCCACTCGGGGTGAGACATGCAAAAAGAACAATTGATGGACAGAATGCAGAACAATGTCATACATTCACCCCAGTACAGAGATCTGGGCATAAATTTATTGTTTTTTAGATCACCATGCAATTCCAGTTTGGACCCAGGCATATGCAAATCAGTCTTGACCCTGCGCCCAATTGGAACAGTCCAGCCCGAACTGCCTGGCCAGGTCCTCCCTGGCCTGGAAGCAAGCATCCTTGGACAGGTATCCGGCTTTCAGCCCTCATCAGCCAGGATAGCTTGACTCCAGTGGCATGGAGAGCACGGGACCCACGTCTCGGCATACCCGTCCCACTCGGGGTGAGAAATGCAAAAAGAACAATTGATGAACAGAATGCAGAACAATGTCATACATTCACCCCAGTACAGAGATCTGGGCCTAAATCCATTGTTTTTTTTCCTCACCATGCCACTCCAGTTTGGACCCAGCCATCTGCAAATCAGTCTTGACCAAACAGTCCAGCCCGAACTGCCAGGTCAAGTCTTCTCTGGACTGGAAGCAAGCATCCTAGGACCGGTTTCGGGCATTCAGCCCTGCTCAGCCAGGATAGCTTGATTCCAGTGGCATGAAAAGCACAGGACCCATGTCTGGGCATACCCGTCGCACTCGGGGTGAGAAATGCAAAAAGAAAAATTGAAGGACAGAATGCAGAACAATGTCATACATTCACCCCAGTACAGAGATCTGGGCCTAAATTCATTGTTATTTACCTCACCATGCCATTTCAGTTTGGACCCAGCCATATGCAAATCAGTCTTGACCCTGCAACCAGTGGGAACAGTCCAGCCCGAACTGCCAGGCCAAGTCCTCCCTGGACTGAAAGTAAGCATCCTAGGACCGGTTTTGGGCTTTCAGCCCTCCTCAGCCAGGATAGCTTGACTCCAGTGGCATGGAGAGCACGGGACCCACGTCTCGGCATACCCGTCCCACTCGGGGTGAGAAATGCTAAAGGAACGATTGATGAACAGAATGCAGAACAATGTCATACATTCACACCAGTACAGCGATCTGGGTCGAAATTCATTATTTTTTAGCTCACCATGCCATTCCAGTTTGGACCCAGCCATATGCAAATCAGTCTTGACACTGCGCCCAATGGGAACAATGCAGGACGATCTTCCAGGCCAGTTCATCTCTGGACCGGAAGCAAGCATCCTAGGACCGGTTTTGGGCTCACAGCCCTCATCAGCCAGGATAGCTTGACTCCAGTGGCATGGAGAGTACCAGACCCACGTCTGGGCATACCCGTCCTACTCGGGGTGAGACATGCAAAAAGAACAATTGCTGGACAGAATGCAGAACAATGTCATACATTCACCCCAGTACAGAGATCTGGCCTAAATCCATTGGTTTTTTTGCTCACCATGCCATTCCAGTTTGGACCCAGCCATATGCAAATCAGTCTTGACCCTGCGCCCAGTGGGAACAGTCCAGCCCGAACTGCCAGGCCAAGTCCTCCCTGGACTGAAAGCAAGCATCCTAGGACCAGTTTCGGGCTTTCAGCCCTCCTCAGCCAGGATAGCTTGACTCCAGTGGCATGGAGAGCACGGGCCCCACATCTGGGCATACCCATCCCACTCGGGGTGAGACATGCAAAAAGAACAATTGATGGACAGAATGCAGAACAATGTCATACATTCACCCCAGTACAGAGATCTGGGCATAAATTTATTGTTTTTAGCTCGCCATTCCAGTTTGGACCCAGGCATATGCATATCAGTCTTGACCCTGCACCCAATTGGAACAGTCCAGCCCGAACTGCCTGGCCAGGTCCTCCCTGGCCTGGAAGCAAGCATCCTTGGACAGGTATCCGGCTTTCAGCCCTCATCAGCCAGGATAGCTTGACTCCAGTGGCATGGAGAGCACGGGACCCACGTCTCGGCATACCCGTCCCACTCGGGGTGAGAAATGCAAAAAGAACAATTGATGAACAGAATGCAGAACAATGTCATACATTCACCCCAGTACAGAGATCTGGGCCTAAATCCATTGTTTTTTTTTCCTCACCATGCCATTCCAGTTTGGACCCAGCCATCTGCAAATCAGTCTTGACCCTGCGCCCAGTGGGAACAGTCCAGCCCGAACTGCCAGGCCAAGTCCTCCCTGGACCGAAAGCAAGCATCCTAGGACCGGTTTCGGGCTTTCAGCCTTCCTCAGCCAGGATAGCTTGACTCCAGTGGCATGAAAAGCACAGGTCCCATGTCTGGGTGTACCCGTTCCACTCAGGGTGAGAAATGCAAAAAGAACAATTGATGGACAGAATGCTGAACAATGTCATACATTCACACCAGTACAGAGATCTGGCTCTAAATTCATTGTTTTTTAGCTCACCATGCCATTAAAGTTTGGACCCAGCCATATGTGAATCAGTCTTGACACTGCACCCAATGGGAACAATCTAGGACGAACTGCCAGGCCAGTTCATCTCTGGACTGGAAGCAAGCATCCTAGGACCGGTTTCGGGCTTACAGCCCTCATCAGCCAATATAGCTTGACTCCAGTGGCATGGAGAGTACCGGACCCACGTCTGGGCATACCCGTCCTACTCGGGGTGAGACATGCAAAAAGAACAATTGCTGGACAGAATGCAGAACAATGTCATACATTCACCCCAGTACAGAGATCGGGGCCTAAATCTATTGTTTTTTAGCTCACCATGCCATTCCAGTTTGGACCCAGCCATATGCAAATCAGTCTTGACCCTGCGCCCAATGGGAACAGTCCAGCCCGAACTGCCAGGCCACGTCCTCCCTGGACTGGAAGCAAGCATCCTAGGACCAGTTTCGGGCTTTCAGACCTCATCAGCCAGGATAGCTTGACTCCAGTGGTATGGAGAGCACGGGACCCACGTCTCGGCATACCCGAGCAACTCGGGGTGAGAAATGCAAAAAGAACAATCGATGAACAGAATGCAGAACAATGTCATACATTCACCCCAGTACAGAGATCTGGGCCTAAATCCATTGGTTTTTAGCTCACCATGCCATTCCAGTTTGGTCCCAGCCATATGCAAATCAGTCTTGACACTGCGCCCAATGGGAACAATCCAGGACGAACTGAAAAGCACAGGACCCATGTCTGGGCATACCCGTTACACTCGGGTGAGAAATGCAAAAAGAACAATTGATGGACAGAATGCAGAACAATGTCATACATTCACACCAGTACAGAGATCTGGGCCTAAATTCATTGTTTTTTAGCTCACCATGCCATTCCAGTTTGGTCCCAGCCATATGCAAATCAGTCTTGACACTGCGCCCAATGGGAACAATCCAGGACGAACTGCCAGGCCAGTTCATCTCTGGACTGGAAGCAAGCGTCCTAGGACCGGTTTCGGGCTTACAGCCCTCATCAGCCAGGATAGCTTGACTCCAGTGGTATGGAGAGCACGGGACCCACATCTGGGCATACCCGTCCCACTCTGGGTGAGAAATGCAAAAAGAACAATTGATGGACAGAATGCAGAACAATGTCATACATTCACCACAGTACAGAGATCTGGTCCTAAATCCATTGTTTTTTTGCTCACAATGCCATTCCAGTTTGGACCAAGCCATATGCAAATCAGTCTTGACCCTGCGCCCAATGGGAACAGTCCAGCCCGAGCTGCCAGGCCAGGTCCTCCTGGACTGGAAGCTAGCATCCTAGGACCGGTTTCGGGCTTTCAGCTCTTATCAGCCAGGATAGCTTGAATCCAGTGGCATGGAGAGCACGGAACCCACGTCTGAGCATATCCATCCCACTCAGGGTGAGAAATGAAAAAAGAGCAATTGATGGACAGAATGAAGAACAATGTCATACATACACCCCAGTACAGAGAACTGTGCCTAAATCCTTTGTTTTTTTGCTCACCATGCCATTCAGTTTGGACCCAGCCATATGTGAATCAGTCTTGACCCAGCGCCCAATGGGAACTGCCCAGCCCGAACTGCCTGGCAAGGTCTTCACTGAACTGGAAGCAAGCATCCTAGGACCGGTTTTGGGCTTTCAGCCCTCTTCGGCCAGGATACCTTGGCTCCAGTGGCATGGAGAGTACGGGACGCACGTCTGGGCATACCCGTCCCACTCGGTGTGAGAAAAGCAAAAAGAACAATTGATGGAAAGTATGCAGAACAATGTCATACATTCACCCCAGTACAGAGATCTGGTCCTAAATCCATTGTATTTTTCCTCACCATGACATTCCAGTTTGGACCCAGCCATACGCAAAAAAGTCTTGACCCTGCGCCCAATGGGAACAGTCCAGACCGAACTGCCAGGCCAAGTCCTCCCTGGACTGGAAGCAAGCATCCTAGGACCGGTTTCGGGCTTTCAGCCCTGCTCAGCCAGGATAGCTTGACTCCAGTGGCATGAAAAGCACAGGACCCATGTCTGGGCATACCCGTCGCACTCGGGGTGAGAAATGCAAAAAGAAAAATTGAAGGACAGAATGCAGAACAATGTCATACATTCACCCCAGTACAGAGATCTGGGCCTAAATTCATTGTTATTTACCTCACCATGCCATTTCAGTTTGGACCCAGCCATATGCAAATCATTCTTGACCCTGCGCCCAATGGGTACAGTCCAGCCCGAACTGCCAGGCCAGTTCCTCTCTGGACTGGATGCAAGCCTCCTAGGATCGGTTTCGGGCTTTCAGCCCTCATCAGCCAGGATAGCTTGACTCCAGTGGCATGGAGAGCACGGGACCCACGTCTCGGCATACCCGTCCCAGTCGGGGTGAGAAATGCAAAAAGAACAATTGAAGGACAGAATGCAGAACAATGTCATACATTCACCCCAGTACAGAGATCTGGGCCTAAATCTATTGTTTTTTTTTGCTCACCATGCCATTCCAGTTTGGAACCAGCCATATGCAAATCAGTCTCGACCCTGCGCCCAATGGGAACAGTCCAGCCCGAACTGCCAGGCGAGGTTCTCCCTGAACAGGAAGCAAGTACCCTAGGACCGGTTTTGGGCTTTCAGCCGTCATCAGCCAGGATAGCTTGACTCCAGTGGCATGGAGAGCACGGGACCCATGTCTGGGCATAACCGTCCCACTCGGGGTGAGAAATGCAAAAAGAACAATTGAAGGACAGAATGCAGAACAATGTCATACATTCACCCCAGTACAGAGATCTGGGCCTAAATTAATTGTTATTTATCTCACCATGCCATTTCAGTTTTGACCCAGCCATATGCAAATCAGTCTTGACCCTGCGCCCAATGGGAACAGTCCAGCCCGAACTGCCAGGCCAAGTCCTCCCTGGACTGAAAGCAAGCATCCTAGGACCAGTTTCGGGCTTTCAGCCCTCCTCAGCCAGGATAGCTTGACTCCAGTGGCATGGAGAGCACGGGCCCCACATCTGGGCATACCCATCCCACTCGGGGTGAGACATGCAAAAAGAACAATTGATGGACAGAATGCAGAACAATGTCATACATTCACCCCAGTACAGAGATCTGGGCATAAATTTATTGTTTTTAGCTCGCCATTCCAGTTTGGACCCAGGCATATGCATATCAGTCTTGACCCTGCACCCAATTGGAACAGTCCAGCCCGAACTGCCTGGCCAGGTCCTCCCTGGCCTGGAAGCAAGCATCCTTGGACAGGTATCCGGCTTTCAGCCCTCATCAGCCAGGATAGCTTGACTCCAGTGGCATGGAGAGCACGGGACCCACGTCTCGGCATACCCGTCCCACTCGGGGTGAGAAATGCAAAAAGAACAATTGATGAACAGAATGCAGAACAATGTCATACATTCACCCCAGTACAGAGATCTGGGCCTAAATCCATTGTTTTTTTTTCCTCACCATGCCATTCCAGTTTGGACCCAGCCATCTGCAAATCAGTCTTGACCCTGCGCCCAGTGGGAACAGTCCAGCCCGAACTGCCAGGCCAAGTCCTCCCTGGACCGAAAGCAAGCATCCTAGGACCGGTTTCGGGCTTTCAGCCTTCCTCAGCCAGGATAGCTTGACTCCAGTGGCATGAAAAGCACAGGTCCCATGTCTGGGTGTACCCGTTCCACTCAGGGTGAGAAATGCAAAAAGAACAATTGATGGACAGAATGCTGAACAATGTCATACATTCACACCAGTACAGAGATCTGGCTCTAAATTCATTGTTTTTTAGCTCACCATGCCATTAAAGTTTGGACCCAGCCATATGTGAATCAGTCTTGACACTGCACCCAATGGGAACAATCTAGGACGAACTGCCAGGCCAGTTCATCTCTGGACTGGAAGCAAGCATCCTAGGACCGGTTTCGGGCTTACAGCCCTCATCAGCCAATATAGCTTGACTCCAGTGGCATGGAGAGTACCGGACCCACGTCTGGGCATACCCGTCCTACTCGGGGTGAGACATGCAAAAAGAACAATTGCTGGACAGAATGCAGAACAATGTCATACATTCACCCCAGTACAGAGATCGGGGCCTAAATCTATTGTTTTTTAGCTCACCATGCCATTCCAGTTTGGACCCAGCCATATGCAAATCAGTCTTGACCCTGCGCCCAATGGGAACAGTCCAGCCCGAACTGCCAGGCCACGTCCTCCCTGGACTGGAAGCAAGCATCCTAGGACCAGTTTCGGGCTTTCAGACCTCATCAGCCAGGATAGCTTGACTCCAGTGGTATGGAGAGCACGGGACCCACGTCTCGGCATACCCGAGCAACTCGGGGTGAGAAATGCAAAAAGAACAATCGATGAACAGAATGCAGAACAATGTCATACATTCACCCCAGTACAGAGATCTGGGCCTAAATCCATTGGTTTTTAGCTCACCATGCCATTCCAGTTTGGTCCCAGCCATATGCAAATCAGTCTTGACACTGCGCCCAATGGGAACAATCCAGGACGAACTGAAAAGCACAGGACCCATGTCTGGGCATACCCGTTACACTCGGGTGAGAAATGCAAAAAGAACAATTGATGGACAGAATGCAGAACAATGTCATACATTCACACCAGTACAGAGATCTGGGCCTAAATTCATTGTTTTTTAGCTCACCATGCCATTCCAGTTTGGTCCCAGCCATATGCAAATCAGTCTTGACACTGCGCCCAATGGGAACAATCCAGGACGAACTGCCAGGCCAGTTCATCTCTGGACTGGAAGCAAGCGTCCTAGGACCGGTTTCGGGCTTACAGCCCTCATCAGCCAGGATAGCTTGACTCCAGTGGTATGGAGAGCACGGGACCCACATCTGGGCATACCCGTCCCACTCTGGGTGAGAAATGCAAAAAGAACAATTGATGGACAGAATGCAGAACAATGTCATACATTCACCACAGTACAGAGATCTGGTCCTAAATCCATTGTTTTTTTGCTCACAATGCCATTCCAGTTTGGACCAAGCCATATGCAAATCAGTCTTGACCCTGCGCCCAATGGGAACAGTCCAGCCCGAGCTGCCAGGCCAGGTCCTCCTGGACTGGAAGCTAGCATCCTAGGACCGGTTTCGGGCTTTCAGCTCTTATCAGCCAGGATAGCTTGAATCCAGTGGCATGGAGAGCACGGAACCCACGTCTGAGCATATCCATCCCACTCAGGGTGAGAAATGAAAAAAGAGCAATTGATGGACAGAATGAAGAACAATGTCATACATACACCCCAGTACAGAGAACTGTGCCTAAATCCTTTGTTTTTTTGCTCACCATGCCATTCAGTTTGGACCCAGCCATATGTGAATCAGTCTTGACCCAGCGCCCAATGGGAACTGCCCAGCCCGAACTGCCTGGCAAGGTCTTCACTGAACTGGAAGCAAGCATCCTAGGACCGGTTTTGGGCTTTCAGCCCTCTTCGGCCAGGATACCTTGGCTCCAGTGGCATGGAGAGTACGGGACGCACGTCTGGGCATACCCGTCCCACTCGGTGTGAGAAAAGCAAAAAGAACAATTGATGGAAAGTATGCAGAACAATGTCATACATTCACCCCAGTACAGAGATCTGGTCCTAAATCCATTGTATTTTTCCTCACCATGACATTCCAGTTTGGACCCAGCCATACGCAAAAAAGTCTTGACCCTGCGCCCAATGGGAACAGTCCAGACCGAACTGCCAGGCCAAGTCCTCCCTGGACTGGAAGCAAGCATCCTAGGACCGGTTTCGGGCTTTCAGCCCTGCTCAGCCAGGATAGCTTGACTCCAGTGGCATGAAAAGCACAGGACCCATGTCTGGGCATACCCGTCGCACTCGGGGTGAGAAATGCAAAAAGAAAAATTGAAGGACAGAATGCAGAACAATGTCATACATTCACCCCAGTACAGAGATCTGGGCCTAAATTCATTGTTATTTACCTCACCATGCCATTTCAGTTTGGACCCAGCCATATGCAAATCATTCTTGACCCTGCGCCCAATGGGTACAGTCCAGCCCGAACTGCCAGGCCAGTTCCTCTCTGGACTGGATGCAAGCCTCCTAGGATCGGTTTCGGGCTTTCAGCCCTCATCAGCCAGGATAGCTTGACTCCAGTGGCATGGAGAGCACGGGACCCACGTCTCGGCATACCCGTCCCAGTCGGGGTGAGAAATGCAAAAAGAACAATTGAAGGACAGAATGCAGAACAATGTCATACATTCACCCCAGTACAGAGATCTGGGCCTAAATCTATTGTTTTTTTTTGCTCACCATGCCATTCCAGTTTGGAACCAGCCATATGCAAATCAGTCTCGACCCTGCGCCCAATGGGAACAGTCCAGCCCGAACTGCCAGGCGAGGTTCTCCCTGAACAGGAAGCAAGTACCCTAGGACCGGTTTTGGGCTTTCAGCCGTCATCAGCCAGGATAGCTTGACTCCAGTGGCATGGAGAGCACGGGACCCATGTCTGGGCATAACCGTCCCACTCGGGGTGAGAAATGCAAAAAGAACAATTGAAGGACAGAATGCAGAACAATGTCATACATTCACCCCAGTACAGAGATCTGGGCCTAAATTAATTGTTATTTATCTCACCATGCCATTTCAGTTTTGACCCAGCCATATGCAAATCAGTCTTGACCCTGCGCCCAATGGGAACAGTCCAGCCCGAACTGCCAGGCTAGGTCCTCCCTGGACTGGAAGCAAGCATCCTAGGACCAGTTTCTGGCTTTCAGCCCTTTATCAGCCTGAATAGCTTGACTCCAGTGGCATGGAGAGCACGGGACCCACGTATGAGCATATCCATCCCACTCAGGTTGAGAAATGCAAAAAGAACAATTGAAGGACAGAATGCAGAACAATGTCATACATTCACCAGACTACAGAGATCTGGGCCTAAATCCACAGTTTTTTTCCTCACCACGCCATTCCAGTTTGGACCCAGCCATATGCAAATCACACTTGACCCTGCGCCCAATGGGAACAATCCAGGACGAGCTGACAGGCCAGTTGCTCTGTGGACTGGAAACAAGCCTCCTAGGACCGTTTCGGTTTTTCAGCCCTCATCAGCCAGGATAGCTTGACTCCAGTGGCATGGAGAGTACGGGACCCACGTCTGGGCATACCCGTCCCACTCGGGGTGAAAAATGCAACAACAACAATTGATGGACAGAATGCAGAACAGTGTCATACATTCACCCCAGTACAGAGATATGGGCCTAAATCTATTGTTTTTGGCTCACCATGCTGTTCCAGTTTGGACCCAGCCATATGCAAATCAGTCTTGACCCTGCGCCCAATGGAAACAGTCCAACCCAAACTGCCAGGCCAGGTCCCCCTAGACTGGAAGCAAGCATCCTAGGACCGGTTTCGGGCTTTCACCCCACATCAGCCAGGATAGCTTGAATCCACTGTCATGGAGAGCACGTGACCCACGTCTGGGCATACCCATCCCACTCGAGTTGAGAAATGCAAAAAGAACAATTGATGGACAGAATGCAGAACAATGTCATACATTCAACCCAGTGCAGAGATCTGGGTCTAAATCCATTGTTTTTTTTTTGCTCACAATGCCATTCCAGTTTGGACCCAGCCGTATGCAAATCAGCCTTGACCCTGCGCCCTATGGGAACAGTGCACACCGAACTGCCAGGCCAGGTCCTCCCTGGACTGGAAGCAAGTATCCTAGGACCGGTTTCGGGCTTTCAGCCCTCATCAGCCAGGATAGCTTGACTCCAGTGGCATGGAGAGTATGGGACCCACGTCTGGGCATACTCGTCCCACTCAGAGTGAGAAATGCAAAAAAGAACAGTTGATGGAAAGAATGCAGAACAATGTCATACATTCACCCCAGTACAGAGATCTGGGCCTAAATCCATTGTTTTTTTGCTCACCATGCCATTCCAGTTTCGACTCAGCCACATGCAAATTGTCTTGACCCTGCACCCAATGGGAACAGTGCACCCCGAACTGCCAGGCCAGTTGCTCTGTGGACTGGAAGCAAGCATCCTAGGACCGGTTTCGGCCTTTCAGCACTCATCAGCCAGGATAGCTTGACTCCAGTGGCATGGAGAGTACGGGACCCACGTCTGGGCATACCCGTCCCACTCGGGGTGAAAAATGCAACAACAACAATTGATGGACAGAATGCAGAACAGTGTCATACATTCACCCCAGTACAGAGATATGGGCCTAAATCTATTGTTTTTTTGCTCACCATGCTGTTCCAGTTTGGACCCAGCAATATGTAAATCAGTCTTGACCCTGCACCCAATGGGAACAGTCCAGCCCAAACTGCCAGGCCAGGTCCCCCTAGACTGGAAGCAAGCATCCTAGGACCGGTTTCGGGCTTTCACCCCACATCAGCCAGGATAGCTTGAATCCACTGGCATGGAGAGCACGTGACCCACGTCTGGGCATACCCATCCCACTCGAGGTGAGAAATGCAAAAAGAACAATTGATGGACAGAATGCAGAACAATGTCATACATTCAACCCAGTGCAGAGATCTGGGTCTAAATCCATAGTTTTTTTATCTCACCATGCCATTCCAGTTTGGACCCGGCCATATGCAAATCAGTCTTGACCCTGCGCCCTATGGGAACAGTGCAGCCCAAACTGCCAGGCCAGGTCCTCCCTGGACTGGAAGCAAGTATCCTAGGACCGGTTTCGGGCTTTCAGCCCTCATCAGCCAGGATAGCTTGACTCCAGTGGCATGGAGGGTATGGGACCCACGTCTGGGCATACTCGTCCCGCACAGAGTGAGAAATGCAAAAAAGAACAGTTGATGGCAGAATGCAGAACAATGTCAAACATTCACCCCAGTACAGAGATCTGGGCCTAAATCCATTGTTTTTTTGCTCACCATTCCATTCCAGTTTGGAACCAGCCATATGCAAATCAGTCTTGACCCTGCGCCCAATGGGAACAGTCCAGCCCGAACTGCCAGGCGAGGTTCTCCCTGAACAGGAAGCAAGTACCCTAGGACTGGTTTTGGGCTTTCAGCCGTCATCAGCCAGGATAGCTTGACTCCAGTGGCATGGAGAGCACGGGACCCAAGTCTGGGCATACCCGTCCCACTCGGGGTGAGAAATGCAAAAAGAACAGTTGATAGACACAATGCAGAACAATGTCATACATTCACTCCAGTACAGAGATCTGGACCTAAATCCATTGTTTTTTTGCTCACCATGCCATTCCAGTTTCGACTCAGCCATATGCAAATCGTCTTGACCCTGCGCCCAATGGGAACAATGCATCCCGAACTGCCAGGCCAGGTCCTCCCTGGACTGGAAGCAAACATCCTAGGACCGGTTTCGGCCTTTCAGCACTCATCAGCCAGGATAGCTTGACTCCAGTGGCATGGAAAACACAGGACCCATGTCTGGGCATACCCGTCCCACTCGGGGTGAGAAATGCAAAAAGAACAATTGAAGGACAGAATGCAGAAAAATGTCATACATTCACCCCAGTACAGAGATCTGGGCCTAAATTCATTTTTATTTATCTCACCATGCCATTTCAGTTTGTATCCAGCCATATGCAAATCATTCTAGACCCTGCGCCCAATGGGTACAGTCCAGCCCGAACTGCCAGGCCAGGTCCTCCCTGGACTGGAAACAAGCATCCTAGGACCAGTTTCTGGCTTTCAGCCCTTTATCAGCCAGGATAGCTTGACTCCAGTGGCATGAAAAGCACGGGACCCATGTCTGGGCATACAAGTACCACTCGGGGTGAGAAATGCAAAAAGAACAATTGAAGGACAGAATGCAGAACAATGTCATACATTCACCCCAGTACAGAGATCTGGGACTAAATTCCTTGTATTTTTTGCTCACCATGCCATTCCAGTTTGGACCCAGCCATTTGCAAATCAGTCTTGACCCTGCGCCCAATGGGAACAATCCAGGGCGAACTGCCAGGCAAGTTCCTCTCTGGACTGGATGCAAGCCTCCTAGGACCGGTTTCGGGCTTTCAGCCCTCATCAGCCAGGATAGCTTGACTCCAGTGGCATGGAGAGCACGGGACCCACGTCTCGGCATACCCGTCCGAGTCGGGGTGAGAAATGCAAAAAGAACAATTGATGAACAAAATTCAGAACAATGTCATACATTCACTCCAGTACAGAGATCTGGGCCTAAATCTATTGTTTTTTTTGCTCACCATGCCATTCCAGTTTGGACCCAGCCATATACAAAACACACTTGACCCTGCGCCCAATGGGAACAATCCAGGACGAACTGACAGGCCAGTTGCTCTGTGGACTGGAAGCAAGCATCCTAGGACCGGTTTCGGGTTTTCAGCCCTCATCAGCCAGGATAGCTTGACTCCAGTGGCATGGAGAGTACGGGACCCACGTCTGGGCATACCGTCCCACTCGGGGTGAAAAATGCAACAACAACAATTGATGGACAGAATGCAGAACAGTGTCATACATTCACCCCAGTACAGAGATATGGGCCTAAATCTATTTTTTTTTTGCTCACCATGCTGTTCCAGTTTAGACCCAGCAATATGCAAATCAGTCTTGACCCTGCGCCCAATGGGAACAGTCCAGCCCAAACTACCAGGCCAGGTCCCCCTAGACTGGAAGCAAGCATCCTAGGACCGGTTTCGGGCTTTCACCCCACATCAGCCAGGATAGCTTGAATCCACTGGCATGGAGAGCACGTGACCCATGTCTGGGCATACCCATCCCACTCGAGGTGAGAAATGCAAAAAGAACAATTGATGGACAGAATGCAGAACAATGTCATACATTCAACCCAGTGCAGAGATCTGGGTCTAAATCCATAGTATTTTTTGCTCACCATGCCATTCCAGTTTGGACCCAGCCGTATGTGAATCAGTCTTGACCCAGCGCCCAATGGGAACTGCCCAGCCCGAACTGCCTGGCAAGGTCTTCACTGAACTGGAAGCAAGCATCCTAGGACCGGTTTTGGGCTTTCAGCCCTCTTCGGCCAGGATACCTTGATTCCAGTGGCATGGAGAGTACGGGACCCACGTCTGGGCATACCCGTCCCACTCGGTGTGAGAAAAGCAAAAAGAACAATTGATGGAAAGTATGCAGAACAATGCCATACATTCACCCCAGTACAGAGATCTGGTCCTAAATCCATTGTATTTTTCCTCACCATGACATTCCAGTTTGGACCCAGCCATACGCAAAAAAGTCTTGACCCTGCCCCCAAAGGGAACAGTCCAGCCTGAACTGCCAGGCCAGGTCCTCCCTGGACTGAAAGCAAGTATCTTAGGACCGATTTCGGGCTTTCAGCCCTCATCAGCCAGGATAGCTTGACCCCAGTGGCATGGAGAGCACGGGACCCACATCTGGGCGTACCCGTCCCACTCGGGGTGAGAAATGCAAAAAGAGTAATTGATGGACTGAATGCAGAACAATGTCATACATTCACCTCAGTACAAAGATGTGGGCCTAAATCTATTGTTTTTTTGCTCACCATGCCATTCCAGTTTGGACCCAGCCATATGCAAATCAGTCTTGACCCTGCGCCCAATGGGAACAGTCCAGACCGAACTGCCAGGCCAAGTCCTCCCTGGACTGGAAGCAAGCATCCAAGGACCGGTTTCGGGCTTTCAGCCCTCATCAGCCTGGATAGCTTGACTCCAGTGGCATGGAGAGAACAGGACCCACGGCTGGGCATACCCGTCCCACTCGGGATGAGAAATGCAAAAAGAACAATTGATGGACAGAATGCAGAACAATGTCATACATTCACCCTAGTACAGAGATCTGGGCCTAAATCCATTGTATTTTTGGTCACCATGCCATTCAGTTTGGAACCAGCCATATGCTAATCAGTCTAGACCCTGCGCCCAATGGGAACAGCCGAGCCTGAACTGCCAGGCCAGGTCCTCCCAGGACTGGAAGGAAGCATCCTAGGACCGGTTTCGGGCTTTCTGCCCTCATCGGACGGGATAGCTTGACTCCAGTGGCATGAAGAGCACGGGACCCACGTCTGGGCATACCCGTCCCACTCGGGTGAGAAATGCAAAAAGAACAATTGATGGACAGAATGCAGAACAATGTCATACATTCACCAGACTACAGAGATCTGGGCCTAAATCCACTGTTTTTTTCCTCACCATGCCATTCCAGTTTGGACCCAGCCATATGCAAATCACACTTGACCCTGCGCCCAATGGGAACAATCCAGGACAAACTGACAGGCCAGTTGCTCTGTGGACTGGAAGCAAGCATCCTAGGACCGGTTTCGGGTTTTCAGCCCTCATCAGCCAGGATAGCTTGACTCCAGTGGCATGGAGAGTACGGGACCCACGTCTGGGCATACCCGTCCCACTCGGGGTGAAAAATGCAACAACAACAATTGATAGACAGAATGAAGAACAGTGTCATACATTCACCCCAGTACAGAGATATGGGCCTAAATCTATTGTTTTTTTGCTCACCATGCTGTTCCAGTTTGGACCCAGCAATATGCAAATCAGTATTGACCCTGCACCCAATGGGAACAGTCCAGCCCAAACTGCCAGGCCAGGTCCCCCTAGACTGGAAGCAAGCATCCTAGGACCGGTTTCGGGCTTTCACCCCACATCAGCCAGGATAGCTTGAATCCACTGGCATGGAGAGCACGTGACCCACGTCTGGGCATACCCATCCCACTCGAGGTGAGAAATGCAAAAAGAACAATTGATGGACAGAATGCAGAACAATGTCATACATTCAACCCAGTGCAGAGATCTGGGTCTAAATCCATAGTTTTTTTTGCTCACCATGCCATTCCAGGTTGGACCCAGCCGTATGCAAATCAGTCTTGACCCTGCGCCCTATGGGAACAGTGCAGCCCGAACTGCCAGGCCAGGTCCTCCCTGGACTGGAAGCAAGTATCCTAGGACCGGTTTCGGGCTTTCAGCCCTCATCAGCCAGGATAGCTTGACTCCAGTGGCATGGAGGGTATGGGACCCACTTCTGGGCATACTCGTCCCACACAGAGTGAGAAATGCAAAAAAGAACAGTTGATGGACAGAATGCAGAACAATGTCAAACATTCACCCCAGTACAGAGATGTGGGCCTAAATCTATTGTTTTTTTTGCTCACCATGCCATTCCAGTTTGGACCCAGCCATATGCAAATCAGTCTTGAGCCTGTGCCCAATGGGAACAGTCCAGACCGAACTGCCAGGCCAAGTCTTCCCTGGACTGGAAGCAAGCATCCAAGGACTGGTTTCGGGCTTTCAGCCCTCATCAGCCTGGATAGCTTGACTCCAGTGGCATGGAGAGAACAGGACCCACGGCTGGTGTGAGAAGTTGGCCTGGTATATGATGTTCACTAGTTAAAGTGACCACCTTGTACCATGCCAAGCAACCCTTATGGTGTGGTTGTAAGTCAACCTTTTCGGACTAGCTGCCCTAGTGGTAGCGTAGGCTAAGCAGTCTTTGAGGCTAAACTCGTGAAGCGTGTTAAGCAAGCTGTTTTACCAAATGCAACCCCCTTTTACACCAATGAAAGGACACCACGCAGATATATATTCAAAATATATATGTATTTATTTCTCAAAGTAACCCCTAGTCTCTTTATGAGCACAGGAGCACAAATCGTCAAACAATATTACAGTAGAATACACAGAAGTTGCACTTTATATGGATAGGCCCTGGTGGCCGCTCAAACCATATACTAAAATAGTGGTATAAGTACCACGAACAGAAAAGGGAAAAGGCCTAGGGCCTCTAGAATCGCTGGGCCTACAAGGAGCTAACTTCAGTTAGTGACCAGGAGGTCCACGGGTTGCATGTGCAGAGCAAATAGTCACACGCGTGCTCCCATGGGTTTTCAATGGGTGCGTAAAAGTTACAAAGTTACTGCAAAAAGGATCTTCCGGGTGGACTATGAACTCAAGATTGGAAACACAGACACTAGAGATGATACTCTACACTTGGGCACTGGAGTGCCAGCTTTACCTCACCCACAGGAAGTGGGTGCATAGGCCTCGAAATGCGTCGGGTTTCTTCTATCTGTTCAATGGAGCCTGTGGACAAAGATGCTGCAGGCGGTCAGTCCGGAAGGGATGCGGTGGATCCAAGAGTGGATCGGAGTTGTAGAAGACGTGTAAGCAGAGGGGACAGTGTTCACAGTCACTAGCCAGTGACCAGCGTGGCACCAGGTGGGTACCAGGCGATGTCGGGTGCAAACAGGAAGAAAGGTGTAGCTTGTCTCTGCAGCCACGTGGTCCCTGAAGGTCGACGACGTCCAGGAGTCGGTTCACGAGCTGTCCCACGCAGGTTCTCGCTGTCGGCGGTGTCGGCGACTTGATCGAAGCAACCAAGCCTTGGCAAAAGCAATTGTTGTGGAAAACGAAATAAGCTGATGGTTCTGACCAGCAAGGTCAGAGGGACTGCTCCTTTGGAGGGAAGCAAGGGCCAGTCTGGAGCAACCAGACCAGCGGTGTATTTCTTGAAGTTCGTCGCCAAGATGGCCACTAGCCAGCGGGCCAGCAACCGGTTAGGCGCATCGAGTGGCAAAATGCAGAAGGGCCCCACGCAGATCGTGGAGATGCTGGAGGGCTCACCTTTGGTGCAGATGCTGCTCGAGGGTTGGGCTTCTCAGATCCCAAAGCACAACTTGGAGGGAGCCTCGGTTGTTGCACTTGCAGCTTGTCGTGGTCGTTTCAAGATGGCTGGCTCCACGTGTCTTGGTGCCTCCACGGGTCTCCTATTTTCAGGGACTGTGGATCGGGCGGTGAGAGGTCTGGAGGTCCAGGTCTTGTCAGTCTCTGGGCTCGGGCTCCGGGGGGAGGCGGCGGCAAAGCAGACGTTGATTCGCTGGATGGTGCTTGCGTTAGCAAGGTGGTCACTCCCTGACCACAGGGGAGATTTCCTTCAGTCTTCTGTGCAGCAGAATGTCGAAGTTCCCGTCTTCTTCTTAGTTTCAAGTTGATTCCAGGATGTCTGAAGTCTTAGGACACAGCTCCTACCTTTAAGCGGATTCTAGGGGCCGGACTACCTGCTAGGTCCCTCCCTAAGGGTGGGACCAGGAAGGGGGGTGGTTACACCCCAAATCCTTTGTCCAGCTCGCCCCAGGCCCGGGACTGGTGTGCCCCAGGACCGGATTGAACTGGCGTATGCACCGAGGCTCCTTGTGCGCCACAGGCATGTCTGGTTTCTTTCAAGCCCTACCTGACCAATACACAAAATCCTGTCTGGGGTGGTGCACGCACCTCCCCTGGCAGGAAACCCTTTGTCCACACCTCCCAAGCTGGAAGGACTCCCAGCAGCAGGAGGGCAGACTTGTGTCTGTGGTGGCAGCATCCATTTTGTGGAGCTGAGGCTATGTCTGATTTTACCCGGGTTTCAGGTGCTGTACATGTCGTGTCCCTCTAGAAGGGTGGAATGCTAACCCCGTCACCAGAATTGGCGAGGGGTTAGTATTCCAATTCGTATGACACCTTACTCGACATGTTTTGATAAAGCCAAACCAAAGATAGCATTTAACCGCGAGGTTCATAATGCACTTAAGAGTATATGGTATGACGATATCTGGAAACAGTAGAAGGAAGTTGTTCCGACCACTGCAGACAGGCTCAGCTCATGCCAGAGCACCATCTCACATGGAACCAAGCACTCTGCCTTCAGGATTGTTAAGGCCTGCCATAGGAGTGACTTATAGGTTAACATGTGTCCCATTTAAGGTTAGGTATAGGTATACTACACCTAAGTAAGAGGTGGTTACACCAACTTACCCCAGCTGAGTGATCAGCCAGTTGTGTCAAATTTGTTAGGCCAAGCCTGGGGTGGCATAATACATGCTTCAGCCCTTGGCAGGCCTTAGATACACCAATGCCCTGGGTACCTAGTGTACACTGGTACAGGGGCTCACAGGGTGATCCACTTCCAATTGGTTATGCACCTAGGGTGCATAGTGTAAATTTAGTAGAGAGAACAGCAGGCTGGGGGTCTGATTGGCAGGCCCACAGCCTCAATATGTCAAAAACCAGTGAAGCAAAAAGCAAAAATTTGGGGTGACCATAGGATAGCAGACCCTACTCTCCTACACAACCCCCCCCCAAACGCAGGGACATTAAACTAGCCTTGACCAGTCTCGTCTTCATGTCCTAAGTGGAAGTACCTGGAGAGACCATCTGCATTCCCATGGTCAGTACCTGGCCGGTGCTCCACTGTAAAGTCCATCCCCTGTAGGGAAATGGACCACCTAAGCAGTTTGGGGTTTTCACCCTTCATCTGATTTAGCCACAAGAGGAGCTTATGGTCGGTCTGAATCTTGAAGTGAGTGCCAAACAAGTATGGCCTCAGCTTCTTCAGGGCCCACACCACAGCAAAGGCCTCCCTCTCAATAGCTGACCAATTCTTCTCTCTGGGGGTCAACCTCCTGCTAATAAAAGCAATGGGTTGGTCTTGACCATCTACATTAAGTTGTGACAGCACAGCTCCCACACCCAACTCAGAAGCATCTGTTTGGACAATAAACTCTTTGGAGTAGTCAGGACTTTTCAGGATAGGTGCAGAGCACATGGCCTCCTTCAGGTCATCAAATGCCTTTTGACAGCTTACTGTCCACTGAACCTTTTTGGGCATCTTCTTGGATGTCAGATCATTAAGAGGAGTCACAATGGACCCATAGTTCTTAACAAACTTCCTGTAGTACCCAGTCAAGCCCAAGAAAGCTCGAACTTGAGTCTGGGTGGTTGGAGGGGACCAGTCCTTGATGGATTGTATCTTACTCTCCAGTGGTTGAACTTGGCCTCCACCTACAAGGTGGCCCAAATACACAACCTTACTCTGCCCTATCTGGCACTTAGTAGCCTTGATAGTGAGGCCTGCCCTTTGCAGGGCCTCAAGAGCCTTCTTCAGGTGGATCAGGTGATCCTTCCAGGTGGAGCTAAAGACAGCAATGTCATCAAGATATGCTGCACAAAAGTCATCCAACCCAGTAAGGACTTGATTCACCAACCTTTGGAAGGTGGCAGGTGCATTCTTCAGACCAAAGGGCATCACCACAAATTGGTAGTGCCCACCTGGGGTTGAGAATGCTGTTTTGGCCTTAGACTCCTCAGCTAATCTGATTTGCCAATAGCCAGCTGTCAAGTCAAATGTGCTCAAAAACTTAGCAGAAGCTAGTTTGTCTAGAGCTCATCTGCCCTTGGAATAGGGTGTGCATCTGTCCTGGTGACAGCATTGAGACCCCTGTAGTCCACACATAACCTCATCTCTCTCTTGCCATCTTTGGTGTGAGGTTTGGGGACCAGAACCACTGGGCTAGCCCAGGGGCTCTCTGAGGGTTCAATGACACCTAATTCCAGCATTTTGTGTACCTCAGCCTTTATACAGTCCCTGACGTGGTCAGGTTGTCTGTAGAGCTTGTTCTTTACAGGCAGACTGTCACCAGTGTCCACCACATGGGTACACCAGTCAGTTTGGCTAGGTATTAGGGAAAACAGATGTTGAAATGATTGTAGAACTTGTCTACATTCAGTCTGCTGATGGGCAGTGAGGTTGCCTCCAAGGGTCACTCCTTCAACTGAGCCATCTTCAGGGTTCTGAGACAACAGGTCTGGGAGAGGGTCACTCTCTTCCTCCTGTCCCTCATCTGTAGCCATGAGCAAGCCCATGTCTGCCCTGTCAACATATGCTTTTAACCTGTTAACATGGAGTACCCTGTGGGGACTCCTGGGAGTTCCTAGGTCCACCAAGTAGGTGACCTCTCCCTTCTTTTCCAGGATTGTATGGGGTCCAGACCATTTGTCTTGGAGTGCTGCTGGGGCCACTGGCTCCAACACCCATACCTTTTGTCCTGGCTGAAACTCAACCAAGACAGCCTTTTGGTCATGCCAAGCTTTCTGTAAGGCCTGGCTTTCCTCAAGGTTTTTGGATGCCTTCTCCATATACTCAGCCATCCTGGAGCGGAGACCAGGTACATAGTCCACTATGTCTTGCTTAGGCTTTTTGAGAGGTAACTCCCATCCTTCCTTCACCAAACACAGTGGGCCTCTTACAGGGTGCCCAAACAACAATTCAAAGGGGCTGTAGCCAACCCCCTTTTGTGGGACCTCTCTGTAAGCAAACAGAAGGCAGGGTAGAAGGATGTCCCATCTTCGCCTGAGCTTTTCAGGTAATCCTTTGATCATACCCTTTAGGGTCTTGTTGAATCTCTCAACAAGCCCATTGCATTGTGGGTGATAAGGGGTGGTGAACTTGTAGTTGACACCACATTCCTTCCACATAGCTGTCAAGTATCCTGACATGAAGTTGGTACCTCTGTCAGAAACTACCTCCTTAGGAAACCCCACTCTGGAGAATACTCCCAGCAGGGCCCTGGCCACAACAGGTGCTGTAGTGTTCCTAAGGGGAATTGCCTCTGGATACCTGGTGGCATGATCCACTACCACCAGTATAAATCTGTGCCCAGATGCAGTGGGAGGATCCATGGGACCCACTATATCTATTCCCACTCTTTCAAAGGGGACCCCACCACAGGTAGTGGTATTAGGGGGGCCTTTGTTGTGCCACCTGATTTGCCACTGGCTTGGCAGGTCACACAGGAGCGACAAAACTCCTTTGTATCTTCATTCATGTGAGGCCAGTGAAAGTGAGGGACAAGCCTGTCCCAAGTCTTGTTCTGGCCTAAGTGTCCTGCTAAAGGAATATCATGGGCCAAGGTAAGAAGGAAGCCCCTAAATTGCAGAGGTATAACCAACCTCCTGGTTGCACCAGGCTTGGGGTCTCTAGCCTCTGAATAAAGGAGCCCTTCATCCCAATACACTTTATGGGTACCTTGAGCATTCCCAGCAGCCTCAGCAGCAGCCAGCTGTCTGAGGGGTTCAAGAGAGGGACAGGATAACTGAGCCTGCCTCAAGTCAGCCCTTGAAGGTCCCCCTGCCCCCAGAAACTCAACCTGATCAGGTTCAAGCTCTTCAGGGACAGTTCCTTCAGGGTTCTCTAGATCAGCTTCCTGGGAAGGTTGATCATCACTCTGAGGCAGGGGGGAAGGCACAGCCTTGACCCTCCTGTTCTTCTTCTTGGTAGGTGCTTGGTCCATTGTTCCAGGATCCAAGACCTGAGGTTCAGTAAGGCACTTTTTGGCCTGTGACCTGGTCACAGCAAGGACATGTGGTGATATACCTAACATCTCTGCATGTGTCCTGTACTCCACTTCTGACCATAGAGAACTCTCTAGGTCATTGCCCAACAAACATTCTACTGGGAGGTCTGCACTAACCACAACCCTTTTGAGGCCAGTTACCCCTCCCCATGAGAAGTTAACAACTGCCACACTATGTGAAGTAGTGGCATTGCTGGCATTGGTCACCAGGTAATTCTCACCTGGTATGTACTGTCCAGGATCCACAAAGCCTGGTGTCACCATAGTGACACTGGCACATGTGTCCCTGTAGGCTTGAGCCACTTTTTCATTAATTAAAGGAGTCTGTCTGTACTTGCCCAGGTTACTGGGGCTCACAGTCAGGGACAAATCAATGTCCCCATCACAGATCAAGACTGCCTGTGTCAGGGTTCTGTCTAAGTCAGAATCTCCTTCAGTTCCCATAGTGATTCCCACTACACCCTTTGTCTGGGGACCAACACTGCTAACAGTAGTACTGGGAGCAGGTGCCTTAGGGGCAACAGTGTTGGGGGCTCCACCCTTTTTACAATCACTAGTCCAGTGAGTTGTATTCTTGCAATGATTGCACCAGGGTTTCTTTTGACCTTCTTTCTTCTTCCCTTTAGGCTGGGACCCACCCTCTTTAGCAGTAGTTTGGGGCCCTGTTGAAGACTTCTGGTCTTTAGATTTCTGATCTCCACCCTTTTGGTCTGTTTTCTTCTGATCACCCCCTTGGCCCTGGTTCTGGTTCTTTTGCTTAACCCTGGTTCTGACCCATTTGTCTGCCTTCTTTCCCAATTCTTGGGGAGAGGTCAGATCAGAGTCAACCAGGTGTTGATGCAGTTGCTGGTTTTGACAGTTATTTAAAATCTGTTCTCTCATCATCAAATTGTACAATCCTGTATAATCAGATACCTTACTTCCCAGCAACCAACCCTCCAAAGCCTTAGTGGCACATTCAATGTATTCAGACCAGTCCTGAGTCTGTGTCTTCTGGGTGTCTCTGAACATTAACCTGTACTGTTCAGTGGTTAAGCCTAACCCATCAACTAGGACACTCTTCAGGACTCTGTAATTTCTGACATCCTCCTCCCTAAAAGTGAGGAGTCTGTCTCTGCCTCTTCCTTCAAAGGAGAGCCAGAGGATTGCTGCCCACTGGTCTTCAGGAACCTGCTGCACTTTGCAGGCTCTCTCAAGAGCAGTCATCCATTTGTGGATGTCATCCCCACTTTTGTAGGGGGGCACAACCTTGGACAGGTTCCTATTATCAAAGACCCTATCTTTGTCCCTAGGGACAATGCTGCCACCAGTGGGTATAGACCCACTCTCTCTAGGTTGCCTAGCCTTGTTCAGTTTCTCTTCCATCAGGGCTACCTCTAGCTCCTGCTTCCTGATCCTCAGCTGGGCTTCCTGCATTCTGGCCTCATGCTCCCTCCTCTGAGGGGTGGTCATCCTTCTCCTGGAGTGACCTTGAGAGCCTCTAGAGGCATGAGAAGCATTAGAGTCACCTGAGTGATTCCTTTGCCTCCCAAGCCCCTGGTTAAGTCCACTAGGGAGATCCAATGGGGTGATCCCATTGTCAGTCCCCAGTAGCCTTAAGTTAGCTGGGCCACGTATAACACTTGGCACTGGGCTAGTTCTCCCTTCATCCTCACTACCTTCTGTATCCCCACCACTTTCCTCCTCTGTAGTATGATTCTCATCTAAGGGATGGCTATTGGAAAGGGGTACTTCAGTAGCATCTTCAGAAGGGGGGCCTCCTGTTCCTGTCCCTAAGGGGCCTAACTGGGAGGCTTTCCTGAGAGCTTTCTGATCTTCATCAGCCTGTAAAAGCTCCCTGAGTTCAGCAGAAGTAGGATTCTTGGGCTGTTTAAGACCCCTGATATTTGCCAACTGCCTGAGCTCATTTTGATTAAGGGTAGCAAAGATGGATGGTGCCCTCTGGGGGTCACTCTCAACAGAGATGGGTACAGTGGACCCCTCTGCCCCAGCCATTGCTCTTAAGTGTGGGTGGATGTGTTGCAATCTACCTACACTTGGGTTTACCTACTAAACCTATCTAGTAGTTGTAGTCAGGGTGTGCTACTCCCTTTGCTCTACAACAACTAAGTTCAGTAGAACTTAAGTATATCTAATCTTGTTTTATATGTACCTATAGGTACCTATGTGATCTTTCAATTGGTAACCAAGAGATTACAATGGTAAAACACAGCAAGCTCAAATCCAACCGCTGCTCACCAATGTGAGAAGTTGGCCTGGTATATGATGTTCACTAGTTAAAGTGACCACCTTGTACCATGCCAAGCAACCCTTATGGTGTGGTTGTAAGTCAACCTTTTCGGACTAGCTGCCCTAGTGGTAGCGTAGGCTAAGCAGTCTTTGAGGCTAAACTCGTGAAGCGTGTTAAGCAAGCCGTTTTACCAAATGCAACCCCCTTTTACACCAATGAAAGGACACCACGCAGATATATATTCAAAATATATATGTATTTATTTCTCAAAGTAACCCCTAGTCTCTTTATGAGCACAGGAGCACAAATCGTCAAACAATATTACAGTAGAATACACAGAAGTTGCACTTTATATGGATAGGCCCTGGTGGCCGCTCAAACCATATACTAAAATAGTGGTATAAGTACCACGAACAGAAAAGGGAAAAGGCCTAGGGCCTCTAGAATCGCTGGGCCTACAAGGAGCTAACTTCAGTTAGTGACCAGGAGGTCCACGGGTTGCGTGTGCAGAGCAAATAGTCACACGCGTGCTCCCATGGGTTTTCAATGGGTGCGTAAAAGTTACAAAGTTACTGCAAAAAGGATCTTCCGGGTGGACTATGAACTCAAGATTGGAAACACAGACACTAGAGATGATACTCTACACTTGGGCACTGGAGTGCCAGCTTTACCTCACCCACAGGAAGTGGGTGCATAGGCCTCGAAATGCGTCGGGTTTCTTCTATCTGTTCAATGGAGCCTGTGGACAAAGATGCTGCAGGCGGTCAGTCCGGAAGGGATGCGGTGGATCCAAGAGTGGATCGGAGTTGTAGAAGACGTGTAAGCAGAGGGGACAGTGTTCACAGTCACTAGCCAGTGACCAGCGTGGCACCAGGTGGGTACCAGGCGATGTCGGGTGCAAACAGGAAGAAAGGTGTAGCTTGTCTCTGCAGCCACGTGGTCCCTGAAGGTCGACGACGTCCAGGAGTCGGTTCACGAGCTGTCCCACGCAGGCTCTCGCTGTCGGCGGTGTCGGCGACTTGATCGAAGCAACCAAGCCTTGGCAAAAGCAATTGTTGTGGAAAACGAAATAAGCTGATGGTTCTGACCAGCAAGGTCAGAGGGACTGCTCCTTTGGAGGGAAGCAAGGGCCAGTCTGGAGCAACCAGACCAGCGGTGTATTTCTTGAAGTTCGTCGCCAAGATGGCCACTAGCCAGCGGGCCAGCAACCGGTTAGGCGCATCGAGTGGCAAAATGCAGAAGGGCCCCACGCAGATCGTGGAGATGCTGGAGGGCTCACCTTTGGTGCAGATGCTGCTCGAGGGTTGGGCTTCTCAGATCCCAAAGCACAACTTGGAGGGAGCCTCGGTTGTTGCACTTGCAGCTTGTCGTGGTCGTTTCAAGATGGCTGGCTCCACGTGTCTTGGTGCCTCCACGGGTCTCCTATTTTCAGGGACTGTGGATCGGGCGGTGAGAGGTCTGGAGGTCCAGGTCTTGTCAGTCTCTGGGCTCGGGCTCCGGGGGGAGGCGGCGGCAAAGCAGACGTTGATTCGCTGGATGGTGCTTGCGTTAGCAAGGTGGTCACTCCCTGACCACAGGGGAGATTTCCTTCAGTCTTCTGTGCAGCAGAATGTCGAAGTTCCCGTCTTCTTCTTAGTTTCAAGTTGATTCCAGGATGTCTGAAGTCTTAGGACACAGCTCCTACCTTTAAGCGGATTCTAGGGGCCGGACTACCTGCTAGGTCCCTCCCTAAGGGTGGGACCAGGAAGGGGGGTGGTTACACCCCAAATCCTTTGTCCAGCTCGCCCCAGGCCCGGGACTGGTGTGCCCCAGGACCGGATTGAACTGGCGTATGCACCGAGGCTCCTTGTGCGCCACAGGCATGTCTGGTTTCTTTCAAGCCCTACCTGACCAATACACAAAATCCTGTCTGGGGTGGTGCACGCACCTCCCCTGGCAGGAAACCCTTTGTCCACACCTCCCAAGCTGGAAGGACTCCCAGCAGCAGGAGGGCAGACTTGTGTCTGTGGTGGCAGCATCCATTTTGTGGAGCTGAGGCTATGTCTGATTTTACCCGGGTTTCAGGTACTGTACATGTCGTGTCCCTCTAGAAGGGTGGAATGCTAACCCCGTCACCAGAATTGGCGAGGGGTTAGTATTCCAATTCGTATGACACCTTACTCGACATGTTTTGATAAAGCCAAACCAAAGATAGCATTTAACCGTGAGGTTCATAATGCACTTAAGAGTATATGGTATGACGATATCTGGAAACAGTAGAAGGAAGTTGTTCCGACCACTGCAGACAGGCTCAGCTCATGCCAGAGCACCATCTCACATGGAACCAAGCACTCTGCCTTCAGGATTGTTAAGGCCTGCCATAGGAGTGACTTATAGGTTAACATGTGTCCCATTTAAGGTTAGGTATAGGTATACTACACCTAAGTAAGAGGTGGTTACACCAACTTACCCCAGCTGAGTGATCAGCCAGTTGTGTCAAATTTGTTAGGCCAAGCCTGGGGTGGCATAATACATGCTTCAGCCCTTGGCAGGCCTTAGATACACCAATGCCCTGGGTACCTAGTGTACACTGGTACAGGGGCTCACAGGGTGATCCACTTCCAATTGGTTATGCACCTAGGGTGCATAGTGTAAATTTAGTAGAGAGAACAGCAGGCTGGGGGTCTGATTGGCAGGCCCACAGCCTCAATATGTCAAAAACCAGTGAAGCAAAAAGCAAAAATTTGGGGTGACCATAGGATAGCAGACCCTACTCTCCTACACAACCCCCCCCAAACGCAGGGACATTAAACTAGCCTTGACCAGTCTCGTCTTCATGTCCTAAGTGGAAGTACCTGGAGAGACCATCTGCATTCCCATGGTCAGTACCTGGCCGGTGCTCCACTGTAAAGTCCATCCCCTGTAGGGAAATGGACCACCTAAGCAGTTTGGGGTTTTCACCCTTCATCTGATTTAGCCACAAGAGGAGCTTATGGTCGGTCTGAATCTTGAAGTGAGTGCCAAACAAGTATGGCCTCAGCTTCTTCAGGGCCCACACCACAGCAAAGGCCTCCCTCTCAATAGCTGACCAATTCTTCTCTCTGGGGGTCAACCTCCTGCTAATAAAAGCAATGGGTTGGTCTTGACCATCTACATTAAGTTGTGACAGCACAGCTCCCACACCCAACTCAGAAGCATCTGTTTGGACAATAAACTCTTTGGAGTAGTCAGGACTTTTCAGGATAGGTGCAGAGCACATGGCCTCCTTCAGGTCATCAAATGCCTTTTGACAGCTTACTGTCCACTGAACCTTTTTGGGCATCTTCTTGGATGTCAGATCATTAAGAGGAGTCACAATGGACCCATAGTTCTTAACAAACTTCCTGTAGTACCCAGTCAAGCCCAAGAAAGCTCGAACTTGAGTCTGGGTGGTTGGAGGGGACCAGTCCTTGATGGATTGTATCTTACTCTCCAGTGGTTGAACTTGGCCTCCACCTACAAGGTGGCCCAAATACACAACCTTACTCTGCCCTATCTGGCACTTAGTAGCCTTGATAGTGAGGCCTGCCCTTTGCAGGGCCTCAAGAGCCTTCTTCAGGTGGATCAGGTGATCCTTCCAGGTGGAGCTAAAGACAGCAATGTCATCAAGATATGCTGCACAAAAGTCATCCAACCCAGTAAGGACTTGATTCACCAACCTTTGGAAGGTGGCAGGTGCATTCTTCAGACCAAAGGGCATCACCACAAATTGGTAGTGCCCACCTGGGGTTGAGAATGCTGTTTTGGCCTTAGACTCCTCAGCTAATCTGATTTGCCAATAGCCAGCTGTCAAGTCAAATGTGCTCAAAAACTTAGCAGAAGCTAGTTTGTCTATGAGCTCATCTGCCCTTGGAATAGGGTGTGCATCTGTCCTGGTGACAGCATTGAGACCCCTGTAGTCCACACATAACCTCATCTCTCTCTTGCCATCTTTGGTGTGAGGTTTGGGGACCAGAACCACTGGGCTAGCCCAGGGGCTCTCTGAGGGTTCAATGACACCTAATTCTAGCATTTTGTGTACCTCAGCCTTTATACAGTCCCTGACGTGGTCAGGTTGTCTGTAGAGCTTGTTCTTTACAGGCAGACTGTCACCAGTGTCCACCACATGGGTACACCAGTCAGTTTGGCTAGGTATTAGGGAAAACAGATGTTGAAATGATTGTAGAACTTGTCTACATTCAGTCTGCTGATGGGCAGTGAGGTTGCCTCCAAGGGTCACTCCTTCAACTGAGCCATCTTCAGGGTTCTGAGACAACAGGTCTGGGAGAGGGTCACTCTCTTCCTCCTGTCCCTCATCTGTAGCCATGAGCAAGCCCATGTCTGCCCTGTCAACATATGCTTTTAACCTGTTAACATGGAGTACCCTGTGGGGACTCCTGGGAGTTCCTAGGTCCACCAAGTAGGTGACCTCTCCCTTCTTTTCCAGGATTGTATGGGGTCCAGACCATTTGTCTTGGAGTGCTGCTGGGGCCACTGGCTCCAACACCCATACCTTTTGTCCTGGCTGAAACTCAACCAAGACAGCCTTTTGGTCATGCCAAGCTTTCTGTAAGGCCTGGCTTTCCTCAAGGTTTTTGGATGCCTTCTCCATATACTCAGCCATCCTGGAGCGGAGACCAGGTACATAGTCCACTATGTCTTGCTTAGGCTTTTTGAGAGGTAACTCCCATCCTTCCTTCACCAAACACAGTGGGCCTCTTACAGGGTGCCCAAACAACAATTCAAAGGGGCTGTAGCCAACCCCCTTTTGTGGGACCTCTCTGTAAGCAAACAGAAGGCAGGGTAGAAGGATGTCCCATCTTCGCCTGAGCTTTTCAGGTAATCCTTTGATCATACCCTTTAGGGTCTTGTTGAATCTCTCAACAAGCCCATTGCATTGTGGGTGATAAGGGGTGGTGAACTTGTAGTTGACACCACATTCCTTCCACATAGCTGTCAAGTATCCTGACATGAAGTTGGTACCTCTGTCAGAAACTACCTCCTTAGGAAACCCCACTCTGGAGAATACTCCCAGCAGGGCCCTGGCCACAACAGGTGCTGTAGTGTTCCTAAGGGGAATTGCCTCTGGATACCTGGTGGCATGATCCACTACCACCAGTATAAATCTGTGCCCAGATGCAGTGGGAGGATCCATGGGACCCACTATATCTATTCCCACTCTTTCAAAGGGGACCCCACCACAGGTAGTGGTATTAGGGGGGCCTTTGTTGTGCCACCTGATTTGCCACTGGCTTGGCAGGTCACACAGGAGCGACAAAACTCCTTTGTATCTTCATTCATGTGAGGCCAGTGAAAGTGAGGGACAAGCCTGTCCCAAGTCTTGTTCTGGCCTAAGTGTCCTGCTAAAGGAATATCATGGGCCAAGGTAAGAAGGAAGCCCCTAAATTGCAGAGGTATAACCAACCTCCTGGTTGCACCAGGCTTGGGGTCTCTAGCCTCTGAATAAAGGAGCCCTTCATCCCAATACACTTTATGGGTACCTTGAGCATTCCCAGCAGCCTCAGCAGCAGCCAGCTGTCTGAGGGGTTCAAGAGAGGGACAGGATAACTGAGCCTGCCTCAAGTCAGCCCTTGAAGGTCCCCCTGCCCCCAGAAACTCAACCTGATCAGGTTCAAGCTCTTCAGGGACAGTTCCTTCAGGGTTCTCTAGATCAGCTTCCTGGGAAGGTTGATTATCACTCTGAGGCAGGGGGGAAGGCACAGCCTTGACCCTCCTGTTCTTCTTCTTGGTAGGTGCTTGGTCCATTGTTCCAGGATCCAAGACCTGAGGTTCAGTAAGGCACTTTTTGGCCTGTGACCTGGTCACAGCAAGGACATGTGGTGATATACCTAACATCTCTGCATGTGTCCTGTACTCCACTTCTGACCATAGAGAACTCTCTAGGTCATTGCCCAACAAATATTCTACTGGGAGGTCTGCACTAACCACAACCCTTTTGAGGCCAGTTACCCCTCCCCATGAGAAGTTAACAACTGCCACACTATGTGAAGTAGTGGCATTGCTGGCATTGGTCACCAGGTAATTCTCACCTGGTATGTACTGTCCAGGATCCACAAAGCCTGGTGTCACCATAGTGACACTGGCACATGTGTCCCTGTAGGCTTGAGCCACTTTTTCATTAATTAAAGGAGTCTGTCTGTACTTGCCCAGGTTACTGGGGCTCACAGTCAGGGACAAATCAATGTCCCCATCACAGATCAAGACTGCCTGTGTCAGGGTTCTGTCTAAGTCAGAATCTCCTTCAGTTCCCATAGTGATTCCCACTACACCCTTTGTCTGGGGACCAACACTGCTAACAGTAGTACTGGGAGCAGGTGCCTTAGGGGCAACAGTGTTGGGGGCTCCACCCTTTTTACAATCACTAGTCCAGTGAGTTGTATTCTTGCAATGATTGCACCAGGGTTTCTTTTGACCTTCTTTCTTCTTCCCTTTAGGCTGGGACCCACCCTCTTTAGCAGTAGTTTGGGGCCCTGTTGAAGACTTCTGGTCTTTAGATTTCTGATCTCCACCCTTTTGGTCTGTTTTCTTCTGATCACCCCCTTGGCCCTGGTTCTGGTTCTTTTGCTTAACCCTGGTTCTGACCCATTTGTCTGCCTTCTTTCCCAATTCTTGGGGAGAGGTCAGATCAGAGTCAACCAGGTGTTGATGCAGTTGCTGGTTTTGACAGTTATTTAAAATCTGTTCTCTCATCATCAAATTGTACAATCCTGTATAATCAGATACCTTACTTCCCAGCAACCAACCCTCCAAAGCCTTAGTGGCACATTCAATGTATTCAGACCAGTCCTGAGTCTGTGTCTTCTGGGTGTCTCTGAACATTAACCTGTACTGTTCAGTGGTTAAGCCTAACCCATCAACTAGGACACTCTTCAGGACTCTGTAATTTCTGACATCCTCCTCCCTAAAAGTGAGGAGTCTGTCTCTGCCTCTTCCTTCAAAGGAGAGCCAGAGGATTGCTGCCCACTGGTCTTCAGGAACCTGCTGCACTTTGCAGGCTCTCTCAAGAGCAGTCATCCATTTGTGGATGTCATCCCCACTTTTGTAGGGGGGCACAACCTTGGACAGGTTCCTATTATCAAAGACCCTATCTTTGTCCCTAGGGACAATGCTGCCACCAGTGGGTATAGACCCACTCTCTCTAGGTTGCCTAGCCTTGTTCAGTTTCTCTTCCATCAGGGCTACCTCTAGCTCCTGCTTCCTGATCCTCAGCTGGGCTTCCTGCATTCTGGCCTCATGCTCCCTCCTCTGAGGGGTGGTCATCCTTCTCCTGGAGTGACCTTGAGAGCCTCTAGAGGCATGAGAAGCATTAGAGTCACCTGAGTGATTCCTTTGCCTCCCAAGCCCCTGGTTAAGTCCACTAGGGAGATCCAATGGGGTGATCCCATTGTCAGTCCCCAGTAGCCTTAAGTTAGCTGGGCCACGTATAACACTTGGCACTGGGCTAGTTCTCCCTTCATCCTCACTACCTTCTGTATCCCCACCACTTTCCTCCTCTGTAGTATGATTCTCATCTAAGGGATGGCTATTGGAAAGGGGTACTTCAGTAGCATCTTCAGAAGGGGGGCCTCCTGTTCCTGTCCCTAAGGGGCCTAACTGGGAGGCTTTCCTGAGAGCTTTCTGATCTTCATCAGCCTGTAAAAGCTCCCTGAGTTCAGCAGAAGTAGGATTCTTGGGCTGTTTAAGACCCCTGATATTTGCCAACTGCCTGAGCTCATTTTGATTAAGGGTAGCAAAGATGGATGGTGCCCTCTGGGGGTCACTCTCAACAGAGATGGGTACAGTGGACCCCTCTGCCCCAGCCATTGCTCTTAAGTGTGGGTGGATGTGTTGCAATCTACCTACACTTGGGTTTACCTACTAAACCTATCTAGTAGTTGTAGTCAGGGTGTGCTACTCCCTTTGCTCTACAACAACTAAGTTCAGTAGAACTTAAGTATATCTAATCTTGTTTTATATGTACCTATAGGTACCTATGTGATCTTTCAATTGGTAACCAAGAGATTACAATGGTAAAACACAGCAAGCTCAAATCCAACCGCTGCTCACCAATGTGAGAAGTTGGCCTGGTATATGATGTTCACTAGTTAAAGTGACCACCTTATACCATGCCAAGCAACCCTTATGGTGTGGTTGTAAGTCAACCTTTTCGGACTAGCTGCCCTAGTGGTAGCGTAGGCTAAGCAGTCTTTGAGGCTAAACTCGTGAAGCGTGTTAAGCAAGCCGTTTTACCAAATGCAACCCCCTTTTACACCAATGAAAGGACACCACACAGATATATATTCAAAATATATATGTATTTATTTCTCAAAGTAACCCCTAGTCTCTTTATGAGCACAGGAGCACAAATCGTCAAACAAGATTACAGTAGAATACACAGAAGTTGCACTTTATATGGATAGGCCCTGGTGGCCGCTCAAACCATATACTAAAATAGTGGTATAAGTACCACGAACAGAAAAGGGAAAAGGCCTAGGGCCTCTAGAATCGCTGGGCCTACAAGGAGCTAACTTCAGTTAGTGACCAGGAGGTCCACGGGTTGCGTGTGCAGAGCAAATAGTCACACGCGTGCTCCCATGGGTTTTCAATGGGTGCGTAAAAGTTACAAAGTTACTGCAAAAAGGATCTTCCGGGTGGACTATGAACTCAAGATTGGAAACACAGACACTAGAGATGATACTCTACACTTGGGCACCAGAGTGCCAGCTTTACCTCACCCACAGGAAGCGGGTGCATAGGCCTCGAAGTGCGTCGGGTTTCTTCTATCTGTTCAATGGAGCCTGTGGACAAAGATGCTGCAGGCGGTCAGTCCGGAAGGGATGCGGTGGATCCAAGAGTGGATCGGAGTTGTAGAAGACCTGTAAGCAGAGGAGACAGTGTTCACAGTCACTAGCCAGTGACCAGCGTGGCACCAGGTGGGTACCAGGCGATGTCGGGTGCAAACAGGAAGAAAGGTGTAGCTTGTCTATGCAGCCACGTGGTCCCTGAAGGTCGACGACGTCCAGGAGTCGGTTCACGAGCTGTCTCACGCAGGCTCTCGCTGTCGGCGGTGTCGGCGACTTGATCGAAGCAACCAAGCCTTGGCAAAAGCAATTGTTGTGGAAAACGAAATAAGCTGATGATTCTGACCAGCAAGGTCAGAGGGACTGCTCCTTTGGAGGGGAGCAAGGGCCAGTCTGGAGCAACCAGACCAGCGGTGTATTTCTTGAAGTTCGTCGCCAAGATGGCCACTAGCCAGCGGGCCAGCAACCGGTCAGGCGCGTCGAGTGGCAAAATGCAGAAGGGCCCCACGCAGATCGTGGAGATGCTGGAGGGCTCACCTTTGGTGCAGATGCTGCTCGAGGGTTGGGCTTCTCAGATCCCAAAGCACAACTTGGAGGGAGCCTCGGTTGTTGCACTTGCAGCTTGTCGTGGTCGTTTCAAGATGGCTGGCTCCACGTGTCTCGGTGCCTCCACGGGTCTCCTCTTTTCAGGGACTGTGGATCGGGCGGTGAGAGGTCTGGAGGTCCAGGTCTTGTCAGTCTCTGGGCTCAGGCTCCGGCGGAAGGCGGCAGCAAAGCAGACGTTGATTCGCTGGATGGTGCTTGCGTTAGCAAGGTGGTCACTCCCTGACCACAGGGGAGATTTCCTTCAGTCTTCTGTGCAGCAGAATGTCGAAGTTCCCGTCTTCTTCTTAGTTTCAAGTTGATTCCAGGATGTCTGAAGTCTTAGGACACAGCTCCTACCTTTAAGCGGATTCTAGGGGGCGGACTACCTGCTAGGTCCCTCCCTAAGGGTGGGACCAGGAAGGGGGGTGGTTACACCCCCAATCCTTCGTCCAGCTCGCCCCAGGCCTGGGACTGGTGTGCCCCAGGACCGGATTGAACTGGCATATGCACCGAGGCTCCTTGTGAGCCACAGGCATGTCTGGTTTCTTTCAAGCCCTACCTGACCAATACACAAAATCCTGTCTGGGGTGGTGCACGCACCTCCCCTGGCAGGAAACCCTTTGTCCACACCTCCCAAGCTGGAAGGACTCCCAGCAGCAGGAGGGCAGACTTGTGTCTGTGGTGGCAGCATCCATTTTGTGGAGCTGAGGCTATGTCTGATTTTACCCGGGTTTCAGGTACTGTACATGTCGTGTCCCTCTAGAAGGGTGGAATGCTAACCCCGTCGCCAGAATTGGCGAGGGGTTAGTATTCCAATTCGTATGACACCTTACTCGACATGTTTTGATAAAGCCAAACCAAAGATAGCATTTAACCGCGAGGTTCATAATGCACTTAAGAGTATATGGTATGACGATATCTGGAAACAGTAGAAGGAAGTTGTTCCGACCACTGCAGACAGGCTCAGCTCATGCCAGAGCACCATCTCACATGGAACCAAGCACCCTGCCTTCAGGATTGTTAAGGCCTGCCATAGGAGTGACTTATAGGTTAACATGTGTCCCATTTAAGGTTAGGTATAGGTATACTACACCTAAGTAAGAGGTGGTTACACCAACTTACCCCAGCTGAGTGATCAGCCAGTTGTGTCAAATTTGTTAGGCCAAGCCTGGGGTGGCATAATACATGCTTCAGGCCTTGGCAGGCCTTAGATACACCAATGCCCTGGGTACCTAGTGTACACTGGTACAGGGGCTCACAGGGTGATCCACTTCCAATTGGTTATGCACCTAGGGTGCATAGTGTAAATTTAGTAGAGAGAACATCAGGCTGGGGGTCTGATTGGCAGGCCCATAGCCTCAATATGTCAAAAACCAGTGAAGCAAAAAGCAAAAATTTGGGGTGACAATAGGATAGCAGACCCTACTCTCCTACAGCTGGGCATACCCGTCCCACACGGGATGAGAAATGCAAAAAGAACAATTGATGGACAGAATGCAGAACAATGTCATACATTCACCCTAGTACAGAGATCTGGGCCTAAATCCATTGTATTTTTGCTCACCATGCCATTCAGTTTGGAACCAGCCATATGCTAATCAGTCTAGACCCTGCGCCCAATGGGAACAGCCGAGCCTGAACTGCCAGGCCAGGTCCTCCCAGGACTGGAAGGAAGCATCCTAGGACCGGTTTCGGGCTTTCTGCCCTCATCGGCCTGGATAGCTTAACTCCTGTGGCATGAAGAGCACGGGACCCACGTCTGGGCATACCCGTCCCACTCAGGGTGAGAAATGCAAAAAGAACAATTGATGGACAGAATGCAGAACAATGTCATACATTCACCAGAATACAGAGATCTGGGCCTAAATCCACTGTTTTTTTCCTCACCATGCCATTCCAGTTTGGACCCAGCCATATGCAAATCACACTTGACCCTGCGCCCAATGGGAACAATCCAGGACGAACTGACAGGCCAGTTGCTCTGTGGACTGGAAGCAAGCATCCTAGGACAGGTTTCGGGTTTTCAGCCCTCATCAGCCAGGATAGCTTGAATTCACTGGCATGGAGAGATCGTGACTCATGTCTGGGCATACCCATCCTACTCGGGGTGAGAAATGCAAAAAGAACAATTGATGGACAGAATGCAGAACAATGTCATACATTCAACCCAGTACAGAGATCTGGGTCTAAATCCATTGTTTTTTTGCTCACCATGCCATTCCAGTTTGGACCCAGCCATATGCAAATCAGTCTTGACCCTGCGCCCTATGGGAACAGTGCAGCCCGAACTGCCAGGCCAGGTCCCCCTAGACTGGAAGCAAGCATCCTAGGACCGGTTTTGGGCTTTCAGCCCTCATCTGCCAGGATAGCTTGAATCCACTGGCATGGAGAGCACGTGACCCATGTCTGGGCATACACATCCCACTCGGGGTGAGAAATGCAAAAAGAACAATTGATGGACAGAATGCAGAACAATGTCATACATTCACCCCAGTACAGAGATCTGTGGCTAAATCCATTGTTTTTTTGCTCACCATGTCATTCCAGTTTGGACCCAGCCATATTCAAATCACTCTTGACCCTGTGCCCAATGGGAACAATCCAGGAAGAACTGCCAGGCCAGTTCCTCTCTGGACTGGAAGCAATCATCCTAGGACCGGTTTCGGGCTTCAGCCCTTTATCAGCCAGGATAGCTTTACTCCAGTGGCATGGAGGGCACGGGACCCACGTCGCAGCATACCCGTCCCACTCGGGGTGAGAAATGCAAAAAGAACAATTGATGAACAGAATGCAGAACAATGTCATTCTTTCACCCCAGTACAGCGATCTGGGCCTAAATCCAGTAGGTTTTTTTGCTCACCATGCCATTCCAGTTTGTACCCAGCCATATGCAAATCAGTCTTGACCCTGCGACCAGTGGGAACAGTCCTGCCCGAACTGCCAGGCCAAGTCCTCCCTGGACTGAAAATAAGCATCCTATGACCGGTTTCGGGCTTTCAGCCCTCCTCAGCCAGGATAGCTTGACTCCAGTTGCATGGAGAGCACGGGACCCACGTCTGGGCATACCCGTCCTACTCGGGGTGAGACATGCAAAAAGAACAATTGCTGGACAGAATGCAGAACAATGTCATACATTCATGCCAGTACAGAGATCTGTGAACAAATCCATTGTTTTTTTTGCTCACCATGCCATTCCAGTTTGGACCCAGCCATACTCAAATCAGTCTTGACCCTGCGCCCAATGGGAACAATCCAGGAAGAACTGCCAAGCCAGTTCCTCTCTGGACTGCAAGCAAGCATCCTAGGACCGGTTTTGGGCTTTCAGCTCTCATCAGCCAGGATAGCTTGACTCCAGTGGCATGGAGAGTACCGGACCCACATCTGGGCATACCCATTCCACTCGGGGTGAGAAATGCAAAAAGAACAATTGATGGACAGAATGCAGAACAATGTCACACATTCACCCCAGTACAGAGATCTTGGCCTAAATTCATTGTTTTTTAGCTCACCATGCCATTCCAGTTTGGACCCAGCCATATGCAAATCAGTCTTGACCCTGCGCCCAGTGGGAACAGTCCAGCCCAAACTGCCAGGCCAAGTCCTCCCTGGACTGAAAGAAAGCATCCTAGGACCGGTTTCGGGCTTTCAGCCCTCCTCAGCCAGGATAGCTTGACACCAGTGGCATGGAGAGCACGGGTCCCTCGTCTGGGCATACCCATCCCACTCGGGGTGAGACATGCAAAAAGAACAATTGATGGACAGAATGCAGAACAATGTCATACATTCGCCCCAGTACAGAGATCTGGGCATGAATTTATTGTTTTTTAGCTCACCATGCCATTCCACTTTGGACCCAGGCATATGCAAATCAGTCTTGACCCTGTGCCCTATGGGAACAGTCCAGCCCGAACTTCCTGGCCAGGTCCTCCCTGGACTGAAAGCAAGCATCCTAGGACCGGTTTCGGGCTTTCAGCCCTCCTCAGCCAGGATAGCTTGACTCCAGTGGCATGAAAAGCACAGGACCCATGTATGGGCATACCCGTTCCACTCGGGGTGAGAAATGCAAAAAGAACAATTGATGGACAGAATGCAGAACAATGTCATACATTCACACCAGTACAGAGATCTGGGTCTAAATTCATTGTTTTTTAGCTCACCATGCCATTCCAATTTGGACCCAGCCATATGCAAATCAGTCTTGACACTGCGCCCAATGGGAACAATCCAGGACGAACTGCCAGGCCAGTTCATCTCTGGACTGGAAGCAAGCATCCTAGGACCGGTTTCGGGCTTACAGCCCTCATCAGCCAGGATAGCTTGACTCCAGTGGCATGGAGAGTACCAGACCCACGTCTGGGCATACCGTCCTACTCGGGGTGAGACATGCAAAAAGAACAATTGCTGGACAGAATGCAGAACAATGTCATACATTCACCCCAGTACATAGATCGGGCCTAAATCTATTGTTTTTTAGCTCACCATGCCATTCCAGTTTGGACCCAGCCATATGCAAATCAGTCTTGACCCTGCGCCCAATGGGAACAGTCCAGCCCGAACTGCCAGGCCACGTCCTCCCTGGACTGGAAGAAAGCATCCTAGGACCAGTTTCGGGCTTTCAGCCCTCATCAGCCAGGATAGCTTGACTCCAGTGGCATGGAGAGCACGGGACCCACGTCTCGGCATACCCGTCCCACTAAGGGGTGAGAAATGCAAAAAGAACGATTGATGAACAGAATGCAGAACAATGTCATACATTCACCACAGTACAGAGATCTGGGCATAAATTTATTGTTTTTTAGCTCACCAAGCCATTCCAGTTTGGACCCAGCCATATGCAAATCAGTCTTGACCCTGCGCCCATTGGGAACAGTCCAGCCCGAACTGCCTGGCCAGGTCCTCCCTGGACTGAAAGCAAGCATCCTAGGACAGGTTTCGGGCTTTCAGCACTCATCAGCCAGGATAGCTTGACTCCAGTGGCATGGAGAGCACGGGACCCACGTCTCGGCATACCCGTCCCACTCGGGGTGAGAAATGCAAATAGAACAATTGATGAACAGAATGCAGAACAATGTCATACATTCACCCCAGTACAGAGATCTGGGCCTAAATTCATTGGTTTTATTTTGCTCACCGTGCCATTCCAGTTTGGACCCAGCCATATGCAAATCAGTCTTGACCCTGCGCCCAGTGGGAACAGTCCAGCCCGAACTGCCAGGCCAAGTCCTCCCCGGACTGAAAGCAAGCATCCTAGGACCAGTTTCGGGCTTTCAGCCCTCCTCAGCCAGGATAGCTTGACTCCAGTGGCATGAAAAGCAGAGGACCCATGTATGGGCATATCCGTTCCACTCGGGGTGAGAAATGCAAAAAGAACAATTGATGGACAGAATGCAGAACAATGTCATACATTCACACCAGTACAGAGATCTGGGCCTAAATTCATTGTTTTTTAACTCACCATGCCATTCCAGTTTGGACCCAGCCATATGCAAATCAGTCTTGACCCTGCGCCCAGTGGAAACAATCCAGGACGAACTGCCAGGCCAGTTCATCTCTGGACTGGAAGCAATTGTTTTTTTTTTGCATTTCTCACCCCGAGTGGGACGGGTATGCCCAAACGTGGGGCCCGTGCTCTCCATGCCACTGGAGTCAAGCTATCCTGGCTGATGAGGGCTGAAATCCTGAAACCGGTCCAAGGATGCTTGCTTCCAGTCCAGTGAGGACCTGGCCTGGCAGTTCGGGTTAGGCTTTTCCCATTGGGCGCAGGGTCAAGACTGATTTACATATCGCTGGGTCCAAACTGAACGGCATGGTGTGCAAAAAAACAAAGGATTTAGGCCCAGATCTCTGTAGTGGGGTGAATGTATGACAATGTTGTGCATTCTGTTCATCAATTGTTCTTTTTGCATTTCTCACGCCGAGTGGGACGGGAATGCAGAGACGTGGGTCCAGTGCTCTTCATGCCACTGGAGTCAAGCTATCCTGGCTGATGAGGGCTGGAAGCCAGAAACTGGTCCTAGGATACTTGCTTCCAGTCGACGGAGGACCTGGCCTGGCAGTTCGGGCTGGACTGTTCCCATTGGGCGCAGGGTCAAGACTGATTTGCAAATGGCTGGGTCCAAACTGGAATGGCATGGTGAGCTAAAAAACAATGAATTTATGGCCGAGATCTCTGTACTGGGGTGAATGTGTGACATTGTTCTGCATTCTGTCCTTCAATTGTTCTTTTTTGCATTTCTCACCCCGAGTGGGACGGGAATGCCCAGACATGGGTCCCGTGATTTCCATGCCACTGGAGTCAAGATATCCTAGCTGATGAGGGCTGAAAGGCCGATACCGGTCCTAGGATGTTTTCTTCCAGTCCAGGGAGGACCTGGCCTGGCAGTTCGGGGTCCACTGTTCCCATTGGGCGCAGGGTCAAGACGATTTGCATATTGCTCGGTCCAAACTGGAATGGCATGGTGAGCAAAAAGCAATGGATTTAGGCCCAGATCTCTGTACTGGGGTGAATGTATGACATTGTTCTGCATTGTGTCCATCAACTGTTCTTTTTGCATTTCTCACCCCGAGTGGGACGGGTATGCCCAGATGGGGGTCCCGTGCTCTCCATACCACTGGAGTCAAGCTATCCTGGCTGATGAGGGCTGAAAGCCCGAAACCGGTCCTAGGATGCTTGCTTCCAGTCTAGAGGGACCTGGCCTGGCAGTTCGGGCTGAACTGTTCCCATTGGGCACAGGGTCAAGACTGATTTACATTTGGCTGGGTCCAAACTGGAATGGCGAGCAAAAAAACAATAGAGTTATGCCCAGATCTCTGTACTAGGGTGAATGTATGACATAGTTCTGCATTGTTTCCATCAACTGTTCTTTTTTCATTTCTCACCCCGACTGAAATGGGCATGCCCAGACGTGGGTCCGGTACTCTCCATGCCACTGGAGTCAAGCTATCCTGGCTGATGAGGGCTGAAAGTGCGAAACCGGTCCTAGGATGCTTGCTTCCAGTCCAGAGAGGAACTGGCCTGGCAGTTCGTCCTGGATTGTTCCCATTGGGCGCAGGGTCAAGACTGATTTGCACATGGCTGGGTCCAAACTGGAATGGCATGGTGAGCAAAAAACACAATGGATTTAGTCCCAGATCTGTGTACTGGGGTGAATGTATGACATTGTTCTGCATTCTGTCCTTCCATTGTTCTTTTTGCATTTCTCACCCCGAGCGGGACGGGTATGCCCAGACATGGGTCCTGTACTTTCCATGCCACTGGAGTCAAGCTATCCTGGCTGATGAGGGCTGAAAGGCCGAAACCGGTCCTAGGATGTTTGCTTCCAGTCCAGGGAGGACCTGGCCTGGTAGTTCGGGGTGCACTGTTTCCAGCCCTCATCAGCCAGGATAGCTTGAATCCACTGGCATGGAGAGCACGTGACCCATGTCTGGGCATACCCATCCCATTCGGGGTGAGAAATGCAAAAAGAACAATTGATGGATTGTTTCCATTGGGCGCAGGGTCAAGACTGATTTGCATATGGCTGGGTCCAAACTGGAATGGCACGGTGAGTTACAAAACAATGGATTTAGTCCCAGATCTCTGTACTGGGGTGAATGTATGACATTGTTCTGCATTCTGTCCATCAATTGTTCTTTTTGCATTTCTCACCCCGAGTGGAACGGGTATGCCCAAACATGGGTCCTGTGCTTTTCATGGCACTGGAGTCAAGCTATCCTGGCTGAGGAGGGCTGAAAGCCCGAAACCGGTCCTAGGATGCTTGCTTTCAGTCCAGGGAGGAGTTGGCCTGGCAGTTCGGGCTGGACTGTTCCCACTGGGCGCAGGGTCAAGACTGATTTGCATATGGCTGGGTCCAAACTGGAAAGGCATGGTGAGCAAAAAAAACAATGGATTTAGGCCCAGATCTCTGTACTGGGGTGAATGTATGACATTGTTCTGCATTCTGTTCATCAATTGTTCTATTTGCATTTCTCACCCCGAGTGGGACGGGTATGCCGAGACGTGGGTCCCGTGCTCTCCATGCCACTGGAGTCAAGCTATCCTGGCTGATGAGGGCTGAAAGCCCGAAACCTGTCCTAGGATGCTTGCTTTCAGTCCAGGGAGGACCTGGCCTGGCAGTTCGGGCTGGACTGTTCCCAATGGGCGCAGGGTCAAGACTGATTTGCATATGGCTGGGTCCAAACTGGAATGGCTTGGTGAGCTAAAAAACAATACATTTATGCCCAGATCTCTGTACTGGGGTGAATGTATGACATTGTTCTGCATTCTGTTCATCAATCGTTCTTTTTGCATTTCTCACCCCGAATGGGACGGGTATGCCGAGACGTGGGTCCCGTGCTCTCCATGCCACTGGAGTCAAGCTATCCTGGCTGATGAGGGCTGAAAGCAAGAAATGGTCCTAGGATGCTTGCTTCCAGTCCAGGGAGGACGTGGCCTGGCAGTTCGGGCTGGACTGTTCCCATTGGGCGCAGGGTCAAGACCGATTTGCATATGGCTGGGTCCAAACTGGAATGGCATGGTGAGCTAAAAAACAATAGATTTAGGCCCGATCTATGTACTGGGGTGAATGTATGACATTGTTCTGCATTCTGTCCAGCAATTGTTCTTTTTGCATATCTCACCCCGAGTAGGACGGTATGCCCACACGTGGGTCCGGTACTCTCCATGCCACTGGAGTCAAGCTATCCTGGCTGATGAGGGCTGAAAGCCGGAAACCGGTCCTAGGATGCTTGCTTTCAGTCCAGGGAGGACCTGGCCAGGCAGTTCGGGCTGGATTGTTCCCATTGGGCGCAGGGTCAAGACTGATTTGCATATGGCTGGATCCAAACTGGAATGGCATGGTGAGCTAAAAAACAATGAATTTAGGCCCAGATCTCTGTACTGAGGTGAATGTGTGACATTGTTCTGCATGCTGTCCATCAATTGTTCTTTTTGCATTTCTCACCCCGAGTGGAATGGGTATGCTCAGACATGGGTCCGGTACTCTCCATGCCACTGGAGTCAAGCTATCCTGGCTGATGAGAGCTGAAAGCCCGAAACCGGTTCTTTGATGCTTGCTTCCAGTCCAGAGAGGAACTGGCTTGGCAGTTCTTCCTGGATTGTTCCCATTGGGTGCAGGGTCAAGACTGATTTGAATATGGCTGGGTCCAAACTGGAATGGCATGGTGAGCAAAAAAACAATGGATTTGTTCACAGATCTCTGTACTGGCGTGAATGTATGACATTGTTCTGCATTCTGTCCAGCAAATGTTCTTTTTGCATGTCTCACCCCGAGTAGGACGGGTATGCCCAGACGTGGGTCCCGTGCTCTCCATGCCACTGGAGTCAAGCTATCCTGGCTGAGGAGGGCTGAAAGCCCGAAACCGGTCATAGCATGCTTATTTTCAGTCCAGGGAGGACTTGGCCTGGCAGTTCGGGCTGGACTGTTCCCACTGGTCGCAGGGTCAAGACTGATTTGCATATGGCTGGGTACAAACTGGAGTGGCATGGTGAGAAAAAAACAATGGATTTAGGCACAGATCTCTGTACTGGGGTGAATGTATGACATTGTTCTGCATTCTGTTCATCAATTGTCCTTTTTGCATTTCTCACCCGGAGTGGGACGGGTATGACGAGACGTGGGTCCCGTGCCCTCCATGCCACTGGAGTAAAGCTATCCTGGCTGATAAAGGGCTGAAAGCCCGAAACTGGTCCTAGGATGCTTGCTTCCAGTCCAGAGAGGAACTGGCCTGGCAGTTCTTCCTGGATTGTTCCCATTGGGCGCAGGGTCAAGAGTGATTTGAATATGGCTGGGTCCAAACTGGAATGGCATGGTGAGCAAAAAAACAATGGATTTAGGCACAGATCTCTGTACTGGGGTGAATGTATGACATTGTTCTGCATTCTGTCCATCAATTGTTCTTTTTGCATTTCTCATCCCGAGTGGGATGGGTATGCCCAGACATGGGTCACGTGCTCTCCATGCCAGTGGATTCAAGCAATCCTGGCTGATGAGGGCTGAAAGCCCAAAACCGGTCCTAGGATGCTTGCTTCCAGTCTAGGGGGACCTGGCCTGGCAGTTCGGGCTGGACTGTTCCCATTGGGCGCAGGGTCAAGACTGATTTGCAGAAGGCTGGGTCCAAACTGGAATGGCATGGTGAGCAAAAAAACAATAGATTTAGGCCCCGATCTCTGTACTGGGGTGAATGTATGACATTGTTCTGCATTCCGTCCAGCAATTTTTCTTTTTGTATGTCTCACCCCGAGTAGGACGGGTATGCCCAGACGTGGGTCCCGTGCTCTCCATGCCACTGGAGTCAAGCTATCCTGGCTGAGGAGGGCTGAAAGCCCGAAACCGGTCCTAGGATGCTTGCTTCCAGTCCAGAGAGGAACTGGCCTGGCAGTTCTTCCTGGATTGTTCCCATTGGGCGCAGGGTCAAGAGTGATTTGAATATGGCTGGGTCCAAACTGGAATGGCATGGTGAGCAAAAAAACAATGGATTTAGGCACAGATCTCTGTACTGGGGTGAATGTATGACATTGTTCTGCATTCTGTCCATCAATTGTCCTTTTTGCATTTCTCACCCCGAGTGGGATGGGTATGCCCAGACATGGGTCACGTGCTCTCCATGCCAGTGGATTCAAGCAATCCTGGCTGATGAGGGCTGAAAGCCCAAAACCGGTCCTAGGATGCTTGCTTCCAGTCTATGGGGACCTGGCCTGGCAGTTCGGGCTGCACTGTTCCCATAGGGCGCAGGGTCAACACTGATTTGCATATGGCTGGGTCCAAACTGGAATGGCATGGTGAGCAAAAAAAACAATGGATTTAGACCCAGATCTCTGTACTGGGTTGAATGTATGACATTGTTCTGCATTCTGTCCATCAATTGTTGTTTTTGCATTTCTCACCCCGAGTGGGACGGGTATGCCCAGACGTGGGGCCCGTGCTCTCCACGCCACTGGAGTCAAGCTATCCTGGCTGATGAGGGTTGAAATCCTGAAACCGGTCCTAGGATGCTTGCTTCCAGCCCAGTGAGGACCTGGCCTGGCAGTTCGGGTTGGGCTTTTCCCATTGGGCGCAGGGTCAAGACTGATTTACATATCGCTGGGTCCAAACTGAATGGCATGGTGTGCAAAAAAACAAAGGATTTAGGCCCAGATCTCTGTACTGGGGTGAATGTATGACATTGTTCTGCATTCTGTCCATCAATTGTTCTTTTTGCATTTCTCACCCCGAGTGGAACGGGTATGCCCAGACATGGGTCCTGTGCTTTTCATGCCACTGGAGTCAAGCTATCCTGGCTGAGGAGGGCTGAAAGCCGGAAACCGGTCCTAGGATGCTTGCTTTCAGTCCAGGGAGGACCTGGCCATCTGCAAATCAGTCTTGACCCTGCGCCCAATGGGAACAGTCCAGCCCGAACTGCCAGGCTAGGTCCTACCTGGACTGGAAGCAAGCATCCTAGGACCGGTTTCGGGCTTTCAGCCATCATCAGCCAGGATAGCTTGAATCCAGTGGCATGGAGAGCACGGGCCCCACAACTGGGCATACCTGTCCCACTCGAGGTGAGAAATGCAAAAAGAACAATTGATGGACAGAATGCAGAGCAATGTCATACATTCACCCCAGTACAGAGATCTGGACCTAAATTCATTGTTTTTTTGCTCACCATGCCATTCCAGTTTGGACCCAGCCATCTGCAAATCAGTCTTGACCCTGCGCCCAATGGGAACAGTCCAGCCCGAACTGCAAGGCCAGGTCCCCCTAGACTGGAAGCAAGCATCCTAGGACCGGTTTTGGGCTTTCAGCCCTCATCAGCCAGGATAGCCTAAATCCACTGGCATGGAGAGCATGTGACCCATGTCTGGGCATACCCATCCCACTCGGGGTGAGAAATGCAAAAAGAACAATTGATGGACAGAATGCAGAACAATGTCATACATTCAACCCAGTACAGAGATCTGGGTCTAAATCCAATGTTTTTTTTGCTCACCATGCCATTCCAGTTTGGACCCAGCCATATGCAAATCAGTCTTGACCCTGCGCCCTGTGGGAACAGTGCAGCCCGAACTGCCAGGCCAGGTCCTCCCTGGACTGGAAGCAAGCATCCTATGACCGGTGTCGTGCTTTCAGCCCTCCTCAGCCAGGATAGCTTGACTCCAGTGGCATGGAGAGCACGAGACCCACATCTGGGCATACCCGTCCTACTCGGGGTGAGACATGCAAAAAGAACAATTGCTGGACAGAATGCAGAACAATGTCATACATTCACCCCAGTACAGAGATCGGGGTCTAAATCTATTGTTTTTTTGCTCACCATGCCATTCCAGTTTGGACCCAGCCATCTGCAAATCAGTCTTGACCCTGCGCCCAATGGGAACAGTCCAGCCCGAACTGCCAGGCCAGGTCCCCCTAGACTGGAAGCAAGCATCCTAGGACCGATTTTGGGCTTTCAGCCATCATCAGCCAGGATAGCTTGAATCCGCTGGCATGGAGAGCATGTGACCCATGTCTGGGCATACCCATCCCACTCGGGGTGAGAAATGCAAAAAGAACAATTGATGGACAGAATGCAGAACAATGTCATACATTCCACCCAGTACAGAGATCTGGGTCTAAATCCAATTTTTTTTTTGCTCACCATGCCATTCCAGTTTGGACCCAGCCATCGGCAAATCAGTCTTGACCCTGCGCCCAATGGGAACAGTCCAGCCCGAACTGCCAGGCCAGGTCCCCCTAGACTGGAAGCAAGCATCCTATGACCGGTGTCGTGCTTTCACCCCTCATCAGCCAGGATAGCTTGACTCCAGTGGCATGGAGAGTATGGGACCCACGTCTGGGCATACTCGTCCCACTGAGAGTGAGAAATGCAAAAAGAACAATTGATGGACAGAATGCAGAACAATGTCATACATTCACACTAGTACGGAGATCTGGGCCTAAATCCATTGTTTTTGCTCACCATGCCATTCCAGTTTAGAACCAGCCATATGCAAATCAGTCTTGACCCTGCGCCCAATGGGAACAGTCCAGCCAGAACTGCCAGGCCAGGTTTTCTCTGGACAGGAAGCAAGTACCCTAGGACCGGTTTCGGGCTTTCAGCCGTCATCAGCCAGGATAGCTTGACTCCAGTGGCATGGAGAGAACGGGACCCAAGTCTGGGCATACCCATCCCACTCGGGGTGAGAAATGCAAAAAGAACAATTGATGGACAGAATGCAGAACAATGTCATACATTCACCCCAGTACAGAGATCTGGGCCTAAATCCATTGTTTTTTTGCTCACCATGCCATTCAGTTTGGACCCAACCATATGCTAATCAGTCTTGACCCTGCGCCCAATGTGAACAGCCCAGCCCGAACTGCCAGGCCAGGTCCTCCCTGGACTGGAAGCAAGCATCCTAGGACCGGTTTCAGTTTTCAGCCCTCCTCAGCCAGGATAGCTTGACTCCAGTGCCATGGAGAGCACAGGACCCACGTCTGGGCATACCCGTCCCACTCTGGGTGAGAAATGCAAAAAGAACAATTGATTGACAGAATGTATTATGTATGTATGTATGTATGTATGAAGTTCTTATTAAGCGCTACTGCCACCCCAAGGGTATCTATGCAGAACAATGTCATACATTCACCCCAGTACAGAGATCAGAGCCTCAATCCATTAGTTTTTTTGCTCACCATGCCATTCCAGTTTGGACCCAGCCATATGCAAATCAGTTTTGACCCTGCGCCCAGTGGGAACAGTCCAGCTCGAAATACCAGGCCAAATCCTCCCTGGACTGGAAGCAAGCATCCTAGGACCGGTTTTGGGCTTTCAGCCCTCATCAGCCAGGATACCTTGAATCCAGTGGCATGGAGAGCACGGGACCCACATCTGGGCATACCTGTCCCACTCTGGGTGAGAAATGCAAAAAGAACAATTGATGGACAGAATGCAGAACAATGTCATACATTCACCCCAGTGCAGAGATCTGGTCCCAAATCCATTGTTTTTTTTGCTCACAATGCCATTCCAGTTTGGACCCAGCCATATGCAAATCAGTCTTGACCCTGCGCCCAATGGGAAAAGCCCAACCCGAACTGCCAGGCCCGGTCCTCACTGGAATGGAAGCAAGCATCCTAGGACCGGTTTCAGGATTTCAGCCCTCATCAGCCAGGATAGCTTGACTCCAGTGGCATGGAGAGCACGGGCCCCTCATCTGGGCATACCCGTCCCACTCGGGGTGAGAAATGCAAAAAGAACAATTGATGGACAGAATGCAGAACAATGTCATACATTCACCCCAGTACAGAGATCGCTGCCTAAATCCATTGTTTTTTTGCTCACCATGCCATTCAGTTTGGACCCAACCATATGCTAATCAGTCTTGACCCTGCGCCCAATGTGAACAGCCCAGCCCGAACTGCCAGGCCAGGTCCTCCCTGGACTGGAAGCAAGCATCCTAGGACCGGTTTCGGGCTTTCAGTCTCATCAGCCAGGATAGCTTGAATCCAGTGGCATGGAGAGCACGTGACCCACAACTGGGCATACCGTCCCACTCGAGGTGAGAAATGCATAAAGAACAATTGATGGACAGAATGCAGAGCAATGTCATACATTCACCCCAGTACAGAGATCTGGACCTAAGTTCATTGTTTTTTTGCTCACCATGCAATTCCAGTTTGGACCCAGCCATATGCAAATCAGTCTTGACACTGCGCCCAATGGGAACAGTGCAGACCCGAACTGCCAGGCCAGGTCCTCCCTGGACTGGAAGCAAGTATCCTAGGACCCATTTCAGGCATTTAGCCCTCATCAGCCAGGATAGCTTGACTCCAGTGGCATGGAGAGCACGGGACCCACGTCGGGGCATACCCGTCGCATTCAGGGTGAGAAATGCATAAAGTACAATTGATGGACAGAATGCAGAGCAATGTCATACATTCACCCCAGTACAGAGATCTGGACCTAAATTCATTGTTTTTTTGCTCACCATGCCATTACAGTTTGGACCCAGCCATATGCAAATCAGTCTTGACCCTGCGCCCAATGGGAACAGTGCAGACCTGAACTGCCAGGCCAGGTCCTCCTTGGACTGCAAGCAAGCATCCTAGGACCGGTTTCGGGCTTTCAGCCCTCATCAGCCAGGATAGCTTGACTCCAGTGGTATGGAGAGCACGGGACCCACATCTGGGCATACCCGTCCCACTCTGAGTGAGAAATGCAAAAAGAACAATTGATGGACAGAATGCAGAACAATGTCATACATTCACCTCAGTGCAGAGATCTGGTCCTAAATCCATTGTTTTTTTGCTCACAATGCCATTCCAGATTGGGCCCAGCCATATGCAAATCAGTCTTGACCCTGCGCCCAATGAGAAAAGCCCAATCCGAACTGCCAGGCCAGGTCCTCACTGGACTGGAAGCAAGCATCCTAGGACCGGTTTCAGGATTTCAGCCCTCACCAGCCAGGATAGCTTGACTCCAGTGGCATGGAGAGCACGGGCCCCACGTCTGGGCAGAAACGTCCCACTCGGGGTGAAAAATCCAAAAAGAACAATTGATGGACAGAATGCAGAACAATGTCATACATTCACCCCAGTACAGAGATCTGGGCCTAAATCCATTGTTTTTTTGCTCACCATGCCATTCAGTTTGGACCCAACCATATGCTAATCAGTCTTGACCCTGCGCCCAATGTGAACAGCCCAGCCCGAACTGCCAGGCCAGGTCCTCCCTGAACTGGAAGCAAGCATCCTAGGACCGGTTTCAGCTTTCAGCCCTCCTCAGCCAGGATAGCTTGACTCCAGTGGCATGGAGAGCACGGGACCCACGTGGGGGCATACCCGTCCCACTCGGGGTGAGAAATGCAAAAAGAACAATTGATGGACAGAATGCAGAAGAATGTCATATATATTTACCCCAGTATGGAGATCTGGCCGTAAATTCTTTGTTTTTTTGCTCACCATGCCATTCAGTTTGGACCCAGCCATATGCAAATCAGTCTTGACCCTGCGCCCAATGGGAACAGCCCAGCGCGAACTGCCAGGCCAGGTCCTCCCTAGACTGGAAGCAAGCATACTAGGACCGGTTTCGGGCTTTCAGCCCTCATCTGCCAGGATAGCTTGACTCCAGTAGTATGGAGGGCACGGGACCCCCATCTGGGCATACCCGTCCCACTCTGGGTGAGAAATGCAAAAAGAACAATTGATTTACAGAATGCAGAACAATGTCATACATTCACCCCAGTACAGAGATCTGGGCCTAAATACTTTGCTTTTTTGCTCACCATGCCATTCAGTTTGGACCCAGCCATATGCAAAGCAGTCTTGGCCCTGCACCCAATGGGAACAGCCCAGCCCGAACTGCCAGGCCAGGTCCTCCCTGGACTGGAAGCAAGCATCCTAGGACCGGTTTCGGGCTTTCAGCCCTCATCAGCCAGGATAGCTTGACTCCAGTGGTATGGAGAGCACGGGACCCACATCTGGGCATACCTGTCCCACTCTGGGTGAGAAATGCAAAAAGAACAATTGATGGACAGAATGCAGAACAATGTCATACATTCACCCCAGTGCAGAGATCTGGTCCTAAATCCATTGTGTTTTTGCTCACAATGCCATTCCAGTTTGGACCCAGCCATATGCAAATCAGTCTTGACCCTGCGCCCAATGGGAAAAGCCCAACCCGAACTGCCAGGCCCGGTCCTCACTGGACTGGAAGCAAGCATCCTAGGACCGGTTTCAGGATTTCAGCCCTCATCAGCCAGGATAGCTTGACTCCAGTGGCATGGAGAGCACGGGCCCCAAGTCTGGGCATACCCTTCCCACTCGGGGTGAGAAATGCAAAAAGAACAATTGATGGACAGAATGCAGAACAATGTCATACATTCACCCCAGTACAGAGATCGCGGCATAAATCCATTGTTTTTTTGCTCACCATGCCATTTAGGTTGGACCCAACCATATGCTAATCAGTCTTGACCCTGCGCCCAATGTGAACAGCCCAGCCCGAACTGCCAGGCCAGGTCCTCCCTGGACTGGAAGCAAGCATCCTAGGACCGGTTTCAGCTTTCAGCCCTCCTCAGCCAGGATAGCTTGACTCCAGTGGCATGGAGAGCACGGGACCCACGTGGGGGCATACCCATCCCACTCGGGGTGAGAAATGCAAAAAGAACAATTGATGGACAGAATGCAGAACAATGTCATATATATTTACCCCAGTATGGAGATCTGGCCGTAAATTCTTTGTTTTTTTGCTCACCATGCCATTCAGTTTGGACCCAGCCATATGCAAATCAGTCTTGACCCTGCGCCCAATGGGAAAAGCCCAACCCGAACTGCCAGGCCAGGTCCTCCCTGGACTGGAAGCAAGCATCCTAGGACCGGTTTCAGCTTTCAGCCCTCCTCAGCCAGGATAGCTTGACTCCAGTGGCATGGAGAGCACGGGACCCACGTGGGGGCATACCCGTCCCACTCGGGGTGAGAAATGCAAAAAGAACAATTGATGGACAGAATGCAGAACAATGTCATATATATTTACCCCAGTATGGAGTTCTGGCCGTAAATTCTTTGTTTTTTTGCTCACCATGCCATTCAGTTTGGACCCAGCCATATGCAAATCAGTCTTGACCCTGCGCCCAATGGGAACAGCCCAGCGCGAACTGCCAGGCCAGGTCCTCCCTAGACTGGAAGCAAGCATACTAGGACCGGTTTCGGGCTTTCAGCCCTCATCTGCCAGGATAGCTTGACTCCAGTGGTATGGAGGGCACGGGACCCCCATCTGGGCATACCCGTCCCACTCAGGGTGAGAAATGCAAAAAGAACAATTGATTTACAGAATGCAGAACAATGTCATACATTCACCCCAGTACAGAGATCTGGGCCTAAATACTTTGCTTTTTTGCTCACCATGCCATTCAGTTTGGACCCAGCCATATGCAAAGCAGTCTTGGCCCTGCACCCAATGGGAACAGCCCAGCCCGAACTGCCAGGCCAGGTCCTCCCTGGACTGGAAGCAAGCATCCTAGGACCGGTTTCGGGCTTTCAGCCCTCATCAGCCAGGATAGCTTGACTCCAGTGGTATGGAGAGCACGGGACCCACATCTGGGCATACCCGTCCCACTCTGGGTGAGAAATGCAAAAAGAACAATTGATGGACAGAATGCAGAACAATGTCATACATGCACCCCAGTACAGAGATCGCGGCATAAATCCATTGTTTTTTTGCTCACCATGCCATTTGCCGGGAAACCCCCGGGTATCTGTGCGCTTTACAAACTCAAATATAATAATAATAATAATAATAATTTAGGTTGGACCCAACCATATGCTAATCAGTCTTGACCCTGCGCCCAATGTGAACAGCCCAGCCCGAATTGCCAGACCAGGTCCTCCCTGGACTGGAAGCAAGCATCCTAGGACCGGTTTCGGGCTTTCAGCCCTCATCAGCCAGGATAGCTTGAATCCAGTGGCATGGAGAGCACGGGACCCACAACTGGGCATACCGTCCCACTCGAGGTGAGAAATGCATAAAGAACAATTGATGGACAGAATGCAGAGCAATGTCATACATTCACCGCAGTACAGAGATCTGGACCTAAATTCATTGTTTTTTTGCTCACCATGCAATTCCAGTTTGGACCCAGCCATATGCAAATCAGTCTTGACCCTGCGCCCAATGGAAACAGTGCAGACCCGAACTGCCAGGCCAGGTCCTCCCTGGACTGGAAGCAAGCATCCTAGGACCCATTTCAGGCATTTAGCCCTCATCAGCCAGGATAGCTTGACTCCAGTGGCATGGAGAGCACGGGACCCACGTCGGGGCATACCCGTCGCATTCAGGGTGAGAAATGCATAAAGAACAATTGATGGACAGAATGCAGAGCAATGTCATACATTCACCCCAGTACAGAGATCTGGACATAAATTCATTGTTTTTTTGCTCACCATGCCATTACAGTTTGGACCCAGCCATACGCAAATCAGTCTTGACCCTGCGCCCAATGGGAACAGTGCAGACCTGAACTGCCAGGCCAGGTCCTCATTGGACTGCAAGCAAGCATCCTAGGACCGGTTTCGGGCTTTCAGCCCTCATCAGCCAGGATAGCTTGACTCCAGTGGTATGGAGAGCACGGGACCCACATCTGGGCATACCCGTCCCACTCTGGGTGAGAAATGCAAAAAGAACAATTGATGGACAGAATGCAGAACAATGTCATACATTCACCCCAGTGCAGAGATCTGGTCCTAAATCCATTATTTTTTTGCTCACAATGCCATTCCAGTTTGGGCCCAGCTATATGCAAATCAGTCTTGACCCTGCGCCCAATGAGAAAAGCCCAACCCGAACTGCCAGGCCAGGTCCTCACTGGACTGGAAGCTAGCATCCTAGGACCGGTTTCAGGATTTCAGCCCTCATCAGCCAGGATAGCTTGACTCCAGTGGCATGGAGAGCACGGGCCCCACGTCTGGGCAGACACGTCCCACTCGGGGAGAAAAATCCAAAAAGAACAATTGTTGGACAGAATGCAGAAAAATGTCATACATTCACCCCAGTACAGAGATCTGGACCTACATTCATTGTTTTTTTGCTCACCATGTCATTCCAGTTTGGACCCAGCCATATGCAAATCAGTCTTGACCCTGCGCCCAATGAGAACAGTGCAGCCCGAACTGCCAGGCCAGGTCCTCCCTGGACTGGAAGCAAGCATCCTAGGACCGGTTTCGGGCTTTTAGCCCTCATCAGCCAGGATAGCTTGACTCCAGTGGCATGGAGAGCACGGGACCCACGTCGGGGCATACCCGTCCCACTCGGGGTGAGAAATGCAAAAAGAACAATTGATGGACAGAATGCAGAAAAATGTCATATATTTACCCCAGTACGGAGATCTGGCCGTAAATTCTTTGTTTTTTTGCTCACCATGCCATTCAGTTTGGACCCAACCATATGCAAATCAGACTTGACCCTGCGCCCAATGAGAAAAGACCAACCCGAATTGCCAGGCCAGGTCCTCACTGGACTGGAAGCAAGCATCCTAGGACCGGTTTCAGGATTTCAGCCCTCATCAGCCAGGATAGCTTGACTCCAGTGGCATGGAGAGCACGGGCCCCACGTCTGGGCAGACACGTCCCACTCGGGGTGAAAAATCCCAAAAGAACAATTGTTGGACAGAATGCAGAACAATGTCATACATTCACCCCGGTACAGAGATCTGGACCTAAATTCATTGTTTTTTTGCTCACCATGACATTCCAGTTTGGACCCAGCCATATGCAAATCAGTCTTGACCCTTCGCCCAATGAGAACAGTGCAGCCTGAACTGCCAGGCCAGGTCCTCCCTGGACTGGAAGCAAGCATCCTAAGACCGGTTTCGGGCTTTTAGCCCTCATCAGCCAGGATAGCGTGACTCCAGTGGTATGGAGAGCACGGGACCCACGTGGGGGCATACCCGTCCCACTCGGGGTGAAAAATGCAAAAAGAACAATTGATGGACAGAATGCAGAACAATGTCATATATTTACCCCTGTATGGAGATCTGGCCGTAAATTCTTTGTTTTTTTGCTCACCATGCCATTCAGTTTGGACCCAGCCATATGCAAATCAGTCTTGACCCTGCGCCCAATGGGAACAGCCCAGCGCGAACTGTCAGGCCAGGTCCTCCCTAGACTGGAAGCAAGCATACTAGGACCGGTTTCGGGCTTTCAGCCCTCATCAGCCAGGATAGCTTGACTCCAGTGGTATGGAGGGCACGGGACCCCCATCTGGGCATACCCGTCCCACTCTGGGTGAGAAATGCAAAAAGAACAATTGATGAACAGAATGCAGAACAATGTCATATATTCACCCCAGTAGAGAGATCTGGGCCTAAATCCTTTGATTTTTTGCTCACCATGCCATTCAGTTTGGACCCAGCCATATGCAAATCAGTCTTGACCCTGCGCCCAATGAGAACAGCCCAGCCCGAACTGCCAGGCCAGGTCCTCCCTGGACTGAAAGCAAGCATCCTAGGACCGGTTTCGGGCTTTCAGCCCTCATCAGCCAGGATAGCTTGACTCCAGTGGTATGGAGAGCACGGGACCCACATCTGGGCATACCTGTCCCACTCTGGGTGAGAAACGCAAAAAGGACAATTGATGGACAGAATGCAGAACAATGTCATACATTCACCCCAGTGCAGAGATCTGGTCCTAAATCCATTGTGTTTTTGCTCACAATGCCATTCCAGTTTGGACCCAGCCATATGCAAATCAGTCTTGACTCTGCGCCCAATGGGAAAAGCCCAACCCGAACTGCCAGGCCCGGTCCTCACTGGACTGGAAGCAAGCATCCTAGGACCGGTTTCAGGATTTCAGCCCTCATCAGCCAGGATAGCTTGACTCCAGTGGCATGGAGAGCAAGGGCCCCACGTCTGGGCATACCCGTCCCACTCGGGGTGAGAAATGCAAAAAGAACAATTGATGGACAGAATGCAGAACAATGCCATACTTTCACCCCAGTACAGAGATCGCGGCCTAAATCCATTGTTTTTTGCTCACCATGCCATTCAGTTTGGACCCAACCATATGCTAATCAGTCTTGACCCTGCGCCCAATGTGAACAGCCCAGCCTGAACTGCCAGGCCAGGTCCTCCCTGGACTGGAAGCAAGCATCCTAGGACCGGTTTCGGGCTTTCAGCCCTCATCAGCCAGGATAGCTTGACTCCAGTGGCATGGAGAGCACGGGACCCACAACTGGGCATACCGTCCCACTCGAGGTGAGAAATGCATAAAGAACAATTGATGGACAGAATGCAGAGCAATGTCATACATTCACCCCAGTACAGAGATCTGGACCTAAATTCATTGTTTTTTTGCTCTCCATGCAATTCCAGTTTGGACCCAGCCATATGCAAATCAGTCCTGACCCTGCGCCCAATGGAAACAGTGCAGACCCGAACTGCCAGGCCAGGTCCTCCCTGGACTGGAAGCAAGTATCCTAGGACCCATTTCAGGCATTTAGCCCTCATCAGCCAGGATAGCTTGACTCCAGTGGCATGGAGAGCACGGGACCCACATCTGGGCATACCCGTCCCACTCTGCGTGAGAAATGCAAAAAGAACAATTGATGGACAGAATGCAGAACAATGTCATACATTCACCCCAGTGCAGAGATCTGGTCCTAAATCCATTATTTTTTTGCTCACAATGCCATTCCAGTTTGGGCCCAGCCATATGCAAATCAGTCTTGACCCTACGCCCAATGAGAAAAGCCCAACCCGAACTGCCAGGCCAGGTCCTCACTGGACTGGAAGCTAGCATCCTAGGACCGGTTTCAGGATTTCAGCCCTCATCAGCCAGGATAGCTTGACTCCAGTGGCATGGAGAGCACGGGCCCCACATCTGGGCAGACACGTCCCACTCGGGGAGAATAATCCAAAAAGAACAATTGTTGGACAGAATGCAGAAAAATGTCATACATTCACCCCAGTACAGAGATCTGGACCTAAATTCATTGTTTTTTTGCTCACCCTGTCACTCCAGTTTGGACCCAGCCATATGCAAATCAGTCTTGACCCTGCGCCCAATGAGAACAATGCAGCCGGAACTGCCAGGCCAGGTCTTCCCTGGACTGGAAGCAAGCATCCTAGGACCGGTTTCGGGCTTTTAGCCCTCATCAGCCAGGATAGCTTGACTCCAGTGGCATGGAGAGCACGGGACCCACGTCGGGGCATACCCGTCCCACTCGGGGTGAGAAATGCAAAAAGAACAATTGATGGACAGAATGCAGAACAATGTCATATATTTACCCCAGTACGGAGATCTGGCCGTAAATTCTTTGTTTTTTTGCTCACCATGCCATTCAGTTTGGACCCAGCCATATGCAAATCAGTCTTGACTCTGCGCCCAATGAGAAAAGCCCAACACGAATTGCCAGGCCAGGTCCTCACTGGACTGGAAGCAAGCATCCTAGGACCGGTTTCAGGATTTCAGCCCTCATCAGCCAGGATAGCTTGACTCCAGTGGCATGGAGAGCACGGGCCCCACGTCTGGGCAGACACGTCCCACTCGGGGTGAAAAATCCCAAAAGAACAATTGTTGGACAGAATGCAGAACAATGTCATACATTCACCCCAGTACAGAGATCTGGACCTAAATTCATTGTTTTTTTTGCTCACCATGTCATTCCAGTTTGGACCCAGCCATATGCAAATCAGTCTTGTTCCTTCGCCCAATGAGAACAGTGCAGCCCGAACTGCCAGGCCAGGTCCTCCCTGGACGGGAAGCAAGCATCCTAGGACCGGTTTCGGGCTTTTAGCCCTCATCAGCCAGGATAGCTTGACTCCAGTGGCATGGAGAGCACGGGACCCACGTCGGGGCATACCCGTCCCACTCGGGGTGAGAAATGCAAAAAGAACAATTGATGGACAGAATGCAGAACAATGTCATATATTTACCCCAGTACGGAGATCTGGCCGTAAATTCTTTGTTTTTTTGCTCACCATGCCATTCAGTTTGGACCCAGCCATATGCAAATCAGTCTTGACCCTGCGCCCAATGAGAAAAGCCCAACACGAATTGCCAGGCCAGGTCCTCACTGGACTGGAAGCAAGCATCCTAGGACCGGTTTCAGGATTTCAGCCCTCATCAGCCAGGATAGCTTGACTCCAGTGGCATGGAGAGCACGGGCCCCACGTCTGGGCAGACACGTCCCACTCGGGGTGAAAAATCCCAAAAGAACAATTGTTGGACAGAATGCAGAACAATGTCATACATTCACCCCAGTACAGAGATCTGGACCTAAATTCATTGTTTTTTTTGCTCACCATGTCAATCCAGTTTGGACCCAGCCATATGCAAATCAGTCTTGACCCTTCGCCCAATGAGAACAGTGCAGCCCGAACTGCCAGGCCAGGTCCTCCCTGGACGGGAAGCAAGCATCCTAGGACCGGTTTCGGGCTTTTAGCCCTCATCAGCCAGGATAGCTTGACTCCAGTGGCATGGAGAGCACGGGACCCACGTGGGGGCATACCCGTCCCACTCGGGGTGAGAAATGCAAAAAGAACAATTGATGAACAGAATGCAGAACAATGTCATATATTCACCCCAGTAGAGAGATCTGGGCCTAAATCCTTTGCTTTTTTGCTCACCATGCCATTCAGTTTGGACCCAACCATATGCTAATCAGTCTTGTCCCTGTACCCAATGGGAACAGCCCAGCCCAAACTGCCAGGCCAGGTCCTCCCTGGACTGGAAGCAAGCATCCTAGGACCGGTTTCGGGCTTTCAGCCCTCATCAGCCAGGATAGCTTGAATCCAGTGGCATGGAGAGCACGGGATCCACATCTGGGCATACCCGTCCCACTCGAAGCTAGAAATGCAAAAAGAACAATTGATGGACAGAATGCAGAACAATGTCATACATTCACCCCAGTACAGAGATCTGGACCTAAATTCATTGTTTTTTTGCTCACCATGCCATTCAGTTTGGACCCAGCCATGTGCTAATCAGTCTTGACCCTGCGCCCAATGTGAACAGCCCAGCCCGTACTGCCAGGCCAGGTCCTCCCTGGACTGGAAGCAAGCATCCTAGGACCGGTTTCGGGCTTTCAGCCCTCATCAGCCAGGATAGGTTGAATCCAGTGGCATGGAGAGCACGGGACCCACAACTGGGCATACCCGTCCCACTCGAGGTGAGAAATGCAAAAAGAACAATTGATGGACAGAATGCAGAGCAATGTCATACATTTACCCCAGTACAGAGATCTGGACCTAAATTCATTGTTTTTTTGCTCACCATGCCATTCCAGTTTGGAGCCGGCCATATGCAAATCAGTCTTGACCCTACGCCCAATGGGAACAGTGCAGCCCGATCTGCCAGGCCAGGTCCTCCCTGGACTGGAAGCAAGCATACTAGGACCCGTTTCAGGCTTTTAGCCCTCATCAGCCAGGATAGCTTGACTCCAGTGGCATGGAGAGCAGAGGACCCAGGTCGGGGCATACCCGTCCCACTCAGGGTGAGAAATGCAAAAAGAACAATTGATGGACAGAATGCAGAACAATGTCATATATTCACCCCAGTACAGAGATCTGGGCCTAAATCCTTTGCTTTTTTGCTCACCATGCCATTCAGTTTGGACCCAGCCATATGCAAATCAGTCTTGACCCTGCGCCCAATGGGAACAGCCCAGCCCGAACTGCCAGGCCAGGTACTCCCTGGACTGGAAGCAAGCATCCTAGGACCGGTTTCGTGCTTTCAGCCCTCATCAGCCAGGATAGCTTGACTCCAGTGGTATGGAGAGCACGGGACCCACATCTGGGCATACCCGTCCCACTCTGGGTGAGAAATGCAAAAAGAACAATTGATGGACAGAATGCAGAACAATGTCATACCTTCACCCCAGTGCCGTGATCTGGTCCTAAATCCATTTTTTTTGCTCAAAATGCCATTCCAGTTTGGACCCAACCATATGCAAATCAGTCTTGACCCTGCGCCCGATGGGAACAGTCCAGTCCGAGCTGCCAGGCCAGGTCCTCCTGGACAGGAAGCTAGCATCCTAGGACCGGTTTCGGGCTTTCAGCCCTCATCAGCCAGGATAGCTTGAATCCAGTGGCATGGAGAGCACGGGACCCACGTCTGGGCATACCCATCCCACTCAGGGTGAGAAATGCAAAAAGAGCTATTGATGGACAGAATGCAGAACAATGTAATACATTCACCCCAGTACAGAGATCTGGGCCTAAATCCATTTATTTTTTCCACCATGCCATTCCAGTTTTGACCCAGCCATATGCAAATCAGTCTAGACCCTGTGCCCGATGGGAACAGTCCAGTCCGAGCTGCCAGGCCAGGTCCTCCTGGACTGGAAGCTAGCATCCTAGGACCTGTTTCACGCTTTCAACCCTCATCAGCCAGGATAGCTTGAATCCAGTGGCATGGAGAGCACGGGACCCACGTCTGAGCATACCCGTCCCACTCGGGGTGAGAAATACAAAAAGAACAATTGATAGACAGAATGCAGAACAATGTTATACATTCATCCCAGTACAGAGATCTGGGCCTAAATCCATTGTTTTTTTTGCTCACCATGCCATTCCAGTTTGGACCCAGCCATATGCTAATCAGTTTTGACCCTGCACCCAATGGGAACAGTCCAGTCCAAACTGCCAGGTCAGGTCATCCCTGGAATCGAAGCAAGCATCCTAGGACCATGTTGGAAAGTTCATCGGATACACCTCCCAGGTTCATCCTGGTCAAGGGTTTCACTTTCTTACTTGGGGGCCGATTACCATCTCGTTAAGAAACTCTTCCGACCGAATCGGTTTTGGAATCAATTCTGAACGAATCCGGTTCTGCGAGTCCGACTGACCGACTACGATGCTACCCAATATCGTTCAGTCAGATTCCCATTGACTTCAATTGGAGCCTGTGTTCCGAACAAGAACACAGGATCCCATTGGCTAAAGGGGTGGTTGGGGTAAAACCTTGCACCCTGTGTTGGCCACCAAATGGTGCCTGCCACACTGTACATGCATGGGAAGGGGGGACCCATATGTAGCCCCACGGGCCCGATTCGGAGGGCCCAGGGTTTAGGGGGGCCTGATATTGGCACCCAAAGTCAGATACCGACACGTGATCTGTCTCGGAACAGCCAATTTGAAAAGGCTGTCCGAATATGACATCTTAATCACTCAGCTGGAAACGCTGTCCATAGACTGCTACGATTCGGCTCCGACCGACTCTGTTACTCCCAATGCCTTTCGTAACCGAGTAATACAGTCTGATTGCTTTCCAGCCATCGCAATCGCTCGTTGGAAAATGTGTCCGAGGTGGTCGGAATGGCAGGTTCTAAATCTGATTCGGACTAATCGAATGCCATTCGGAGCCTTTCCGGACAACATCGTAATCGACCCCTTGGTCTTTAAACCACCGGAGAACACTTCTAAAGCCCCAAGGAGATCGGGGGAGGCACTTTGAGACTCGCAGGATGTCAGGCAGAGGTAAACAGTAGGATATACAGTCCAGGTCTAGTTGCCACTAGTCAGCAGGCTACTTGCAGGAAAAGGCCTCGTGCAGCTTATTCTGTTCTTGCAGCAACACAGGAGGTCAGTGCACTTCCTTGTCCTGGTAGAAGAGGGAGAATGTCCAGTCCTCCAGGGCTTGTTTCAGGTCATAGACAGCAGTTCCTGTACTCTTTTATTTTTTTCTTAGAGTGTGCTGCAGGCAGGGCAGTGAGTTTCTTTCAATGTTCTGGGGAGGGCTACCGTTCTGATTGTGAGCTCACTGAAGTTTGGGCTAATAAATACATTTGAAAGGGCTGCCATATATCGAGTGGCCTTGAAATAGGGGCTGTAGCAGGGTCTATAGCTCACAATTAGTGCGCAGTAAGTCATGCTGAACATCCATCCTTTCAGTGTCGGAGGGGTGCTTACTCCCCTGGTGTATAGCAACTTCCCTTTTGGCCAGAAGCAGTGCTATTGCACGGAAGCATCTGTGGGACCCGGGGAGATCTCTGACATATCCCAGCAGTGCCCTAAGGGGAGAGGGGGAGATGGGCAGGTCTGACATATGTGATAGTGCCTCAAACACCTTCTCCCAAAAGTCGACCCCCCTGTCACAAGTCCAAGCCATGTGTACAAAATCAGCCATTGGGGCCCTACATCGATATGCGCGGTCTAGAGGGGTCCATGCGGTGTACTTTCTATGGTGTAATATATGCTTGTCGCAAGAGTTTGAAATGTAATAATGTATGTTTAGGGTTAAAGGAGATTTTGTGTGTTTGTTCGCAGCAAAAGAGCCAATGCCAGACGGTCAGGGGCTGACACAAGTCCCACTCCCATGCCTGTCTTATCCCCACATCCCTGGTCGGGAGGAGAGCAATAGCAGCTTTATACATTTTGGACATTAAGTGTTCCCCGCTGCTGTCTTTGATAAGGAGTGTCAATGGTGGGAAATCTGGTGGTTCTATCAGGTATGTTGGAACCAGTGACCGCAGTGCTCCCTGTAGCCGGCATATTATAAATTGGTCAAGAAATGTAGCCTCCGTAAATCGGGTATCCTCACAGCAAGAGAAAACATGATTGTTTGGGAATAGATCCCCAAATGTCTTCAGGTTGTATTAATTTAGGGTACGCTGTACAGTTGCTTCTTGAGTGATGGGAATCCAAAGATTCCCAGCCAAAGGGAGGGACGAGGAGTATAATAGTGGTGCCACAGTTGCCCATATCAGTTGTTTCCAAGCCCAACTGGTTGTAGATAGCGTTTGTAGATCCTGTGGATCTCGGGCCAACCCCACCGGCAACAGGGCAGAGAGGGGGTTGGGGAGAGCCAGATCCACTTCTGGCCTGAAATATGCAACCAAAGTGTCAGTGTGGAACCAATTGCGAGAAAAGCTGCATTGTGCGACTAAATAATAAATACTGAGGTTAGGGATCCAAAATCCCCCTCGCTCAAATGGAAGAGTCATGGCATCCAAACTTACCCTGGGTTGTCCACCATCCCACACCAGCCGTAACAGCTGGGAGTGAAGTGTTGCGAAGAAACTCTTGTATAAAGGTATTGGGATATTCTGGAAGAGGTATAAGAACTGTGGGAGAACGACCTTTTAATTAATGCAATTCTACCGGCCATTGACAAAGGGAGTTTCAACCAATGCTCAATGTTATCATTTAATTTTACCATGGCCGGACCATAGTTGAGTTGGAGGATCTGCGACTGGTCCATATGAATACGGATACCCAAATATTTAACTGAATCATCACACCATTTAATTTGAAAGTCCATGTTTTGGTTGCAGTGGGCATCGGTCAGAGGGAAAACCCCGGATTTACCCCAATTTATGTGCAGGCCCGACAGGACACTATAGCGAGTGACTTCTCGGAGAATCGGTCCTAGGTTCTCGTCTGGGTTACTCATGTAGAGGATGATGTCATCAGCGTATAGCGTGAGCAATAAGGGCCCTGTTTTAAAGTGTATTCTCCGATGCAAGTGATTATCTAAGAGGTGACGCACAAGCGGATCCATCACTATTATGAAGAGGAGCGGTGAGATGGGGCAGCCTTGCCTGGTTCCCCTCGATAACATAAAGGGGGCTGATAGTTACCCATTTAGCCGTATTTGGGCCGATGGGCGGGTATATAGTAGCTGCAATCACTGATATGAATCTAGGTGGTATACCCAGTCTCACCAGCGTGGAATTGAGGAAGGGCCACTCCAGGGAGTCGAATGCTTTTCCGCTGGGAGAGAGGAGTTGATTCTGTGGAGAGTAGTAAACAGGGTTCACAGGTTTAATGCTGTAGACCTATGTGGAATTAAACCTACTTGGGCGGGAGATATAATCTGGTTAATTATCAAGGATAACCTATTAGCTACCATTTCTGCTACGATTTTATAGTCGAAATTCAGCAATGAGAGGGGCCTGTAGGACCCACATTGCTGTGAATCCTTACCAGGCCTAGGAAGGAGTGTAATAACCATCTCACGCAATGTCGGTGGCAGTTTGCCAATCTCTATAGCTTCCTGATACATGTCAATAAGGTGTGGGTCCAGCTTGTTTAAAAAAAACCTTATAAAAACAGCCTCGGAACCCATCAAGGCCTGGTGCTTTTGAGCTGCCCGTGTCTTCTATTGCTTGAGTCACTTCATCGATTGTGAAGGGCTCAGCTAGGAAATCCCTGGGCGCATCTTCCAACCAAACCAAGGTCAACTCATCTAAGTAGGCATTACTGGCTGTTGGGCTAGGGTTGACTTTGGTCTTGTAAAGGTCCTGGTAATATGAGAAAATCCTGTTATTGATACCCTCACAGTCTGTTATCTGCTCACCATTCATACCCTGTAGGGTTGTGATATACGTAGTCCCCCTGTTAGGGTGTATCAGTCTGGCTGTTGTGCACCCTTGCCGCTCGCCCTCCCCATATCATCTGGCTGTAGCGTATTTCCCCAGAAAGTGAGCCTCCCGTTCTGCTGCCTCTTGAAACTCAGTTAACAATGCCGCTCTCTGCCAAAGGCGAGGGCTAGTCTGGGATGCCTTGTGGTTAGCGTCTATCGTCGTTAATTTTGCCTCCATCCCAGTTAGTATGTGAAGTAAATCCTTTAATATACCGACACTCTTAGAAATACAGACGGGGTCCAAGGGTCCAATGCGCCCTCTCGACAACAAAAGTGGGTGTGAATGAGTCATGACCAAATAGATCGATCAAGAGGCCCTCTACGAACCCATCAAGCCGTCCAGTGTTCGTCGATTCTGGAAGACCCATAATGCGTATGTTATTGCTTCTCCCTCTGGCCTCCAAATCCTCGTTCTTTATGGCAATGGTTTTGAGCACTTTTTCCATTCTTTCCAGTCGTTTAGATGCTTGCGCCGAGCCATCCTCTAAGTCCAGCCTCGTGTCGCGTCTGTCTAGTCTGGCCCCCATCACATCCAGTCTTCTATCTAGTGCGTCAAAGCATGTGTCCAGTGCTTTAAATCCGGCCCTGAGTTCTGCCATGAGTGCCTCATTACCTAGCATGGAGGGATAGGATGGGCCTGCAGTGTCTCCACCCTCCGTCATGGTGTTGCTTGTGGGATCAGTCCCACTGGTTGTTTTCTCAAATGGCAGCTTTCTCTGCTTGGGATCCACTTTACCCATGTCTGGAAGGATAGGAGAATGGGCCCAGACATGTGCCGAGTCAATGCTCAATGTCAGTAGTGATTAACTGTCCCTTGGCTAGCAGGGTGAGGTTGATCATCTATTTCTCCATCTTTGTGAGGGTTTCAACTAGCGCGAGTGCGCCGCATATGTCAGTGGTGCGTTTCACGCGATGCTACTGTTGCATTCCTGACCCGCACCTGGTCCTGCATTCTCATCACCACACTCGACTATCAAGCATGCTGGGTGGTCGGTGCAAATCAGGCCTCAGCGTGTGTGCAGCGGTCGCTGATCGTGCTGCCTCGGGAGCCTCTGTGCATGCAGGGCCCGGGACATTGGGATGGGATTAGACCCAAAAAAGAAGGGGCACCAATACGATGCGGCCGGTCCCCAAGCTCTCCCAGGGACCCTGTCTCCACAGGGCCTCCGGGGGTATCAGGTGGGCCTACCTGTAGATAGTGCGGCCGCTATCTGGGCTCCCATCCGTGCATCTGTCCTCCTGGGGATTGGACTCCCTCATACAGCTGCAAGAAAGTTGCGAGGAATCGGGCTCTGTCCTGGGGCTCGCCGAATTCCACCGTTCAGCACAGTGTGCCCCTCACTCTGAGTGTGTACTGGCGCGACTCGAGCCCCCAGCTCTGATTCATGCTCCAGGCCCTGTGCGCACTTTAGTGTTGTGGCGGCCGCCGGGTTTGGGGACTTGACTTCAAGGGGTCGCTGGGCTCCAGGGTGCAACAGGAGCAAGTTGGTATCGTCGCCGCCTTGCTGCAAAGCTTGTGGCCGCCGGAATGGTCGATAGTTCCGGGGATGTTAGCGGAGCTCCGAATCTACACGGCCATCTTGGTGCGCAGTTTGGCCACGCCCCCCAGTTCCTGTCCTCTTTGATCTTTCAGAGGTAGAAAGTGTTCTGAAGAGGGGGCCTAGGGATGCTACATTTATGCCTGGCATGAGTTAGTGGGTGGGGTGACTCCTGGCCCCTCCATAACCAATGGGGTAAAAGTTCCTAGAGTCAACCCTATCTCCTTTTTCAGTAGTTCCTATTTGCCCAAATACCATGTGTCAAGATGACAAAAGGCTGTACCAAACATGGGATCTGTGGGCTGGACAGTGTGTGTTTGGAATGTACTATGGTAATCCTAGTGTCCTCCCATATGTAACATTAAAATCCAGTCTGAAGCAGACACTGTAACAACAACAGAGACCGAAGTCTGGTAGGAAAAAAGAAGGGTCCTTCAGCAACCAGACTGGGGATCCACAAGGACTGTCTTGGCATCTTGTTTCAAGTGTACCCTGAGTGTTACATGATGATCAAGAGATCTTACAAGCTGGATTTGTAAGCCCCCATAAAATATGCTGATGGTCAAAGGAGTCACGCCTGCCATTCAGGTCAACTTGTGTATCTCCTGTTGTAACAATTTCACACCTGATTCATAGCTATTCCCGGGCTAACTATAGGCTGGGAGAAGCTGGAGAGTTAGTGCACATTGTACTCCGTAAGTTTCCAGCAGGAAGAAGGTAAATGTCTGAAAGTTGCTTTTCCTTAATATTTATTACTTCACAATTGAATTGGATTTTCTTTTTTTTCTTTTTTTTTACAGAAGGGTAGTGGAATATTATCAAATAGAAAATTAAACCTTGGTAAAATCATCATCTTAAACAAGTTAGCCCGGCCATACATTGTCAATGGCAAATTCTTCCATTTCCTCTTAAGTTTCTTTCACTATCTGGCTCATAGTAAAATATTTTCTCCAGCTTTATGTCCACATTTATACTCTGGTACTTAATACTTTCTCTACCATCCCAGTTGGAGTTCCAAGTCGGTACCTCAGTGTTATCATTGTTCACCTGACATCCTGAGAGGAGAACGAAGTTTAAGATTTCAAGTTGTAAATGTGAGATGGTTTTGCTAACTTCTGCAGCACAGATGATCATCCACGTATAAGGCAATTTTTTTTGTAAAGCCGATACATGAGAAAGGAATAATATCATAGTTTTGGCCAATACTTTGCCCTAATTTCTCTATGTAGAGGTTACATAAATTGGGGTGAGAGAGCACAATCTTGTCTGGATTCCGTCATTATTTTAACATGATCATTACAACTTATCATTAACAAAGATCATTGCTTTAGGGGAACTAAAGATGGATTTTACAAAACGTTTTCCCCAAGCCAAAGTGCCTTAATACCTCTTCTAATTAAAACCAGTTAACCTAATCAAAAGTCTTAGCCACAGGCTAGAGGGAAGAATGAGAGGAGGATAAGTCAATACACTCAATTAGTTTATGCATTAATCTATGCAAATACCTCTCAGGAACAAACACTTTATAATCTTTCTGCACTAAAGTCTTTATTACTCGGGCTAACCTTTTCTGCCAATATTTTATATTCTCAATTGAATTAGGGGACTGGCCTGTGAGATTCGCATTTGTTAGGGGGTTTATTCGGTTTCAAGATTAAAGTGAAAACAGCTTCATACCAAGATGTTGATTACTTCTCCTGCGATGATTTTTTATTGAATAGTATTTTCCAGCTTGGATTTATCAATTAGCTTAGCCCCAATGCAACTTCACTGGGATGCCATCAGGTTCAGGGGCCTTCTTTTGCTTACTTGAAGTTAGTGTCTCATATATTTGCACCTCATTGATTTCTTGGCACAGTATTAATTGATGTTGTGGATCTAATCTGATCAGTTTTTTTCTTCTAACAAGTTTCTCAGGGTTGCAGTATTAGGGATGGTTCCTGTTAATCCACACCCCCTCCAACAGAGATCAGTTTTGTTCTTGTCCCAGCAGTGCACGTGAGCAGGAGTATAATACCAATATGTAACTACTTTAAAAGCGGATTCCGCCCCAGCAGTGTTGTGTGCAGTATGATGTGCTCTGTATAGAATGTGCTTCCATTTCTTAGGTGTTAAGGGCCTACCCAGTTCAGTTTCCCAGCGCACCTGTGCCTTCGTACGATGGCCTGAAGGGCGTGTCATAAGCATGGAATACAGTTCAGAGATGAGCCGGCGATCATCCGCTTTGCGCACTAACCATTTTTCAAACGAAGTAAGGGGTCTGGACATGCGGGTATAATTGGCGGGCCTAGTCACCCAGTGACAAACCTGACTATAGGGAAATGCGTCTGTTACTAAAAGATTATAGTCCTTCCACAGTTGGGCAAAGGGTACCAGCCCCTCCGTGTCAAAAAGGGACCCAACCCGCTTACAGCCTTCCTTCCGCCACCTCTGAAACACTGTTGACGCCTGTCCCAGGGGACAATCAGGGTTATCAACAAAGGGGGACATAGGTGAAGGGAACGACGTCCACCCTTTCGTCAAAGCTAATCTATCCCAGACCTTAAGGGTAGGTGAAGTGACCGGAGAGGAGTATAGCCCCCATGCTCTATATTTGCGGGGTAACCACAGTTCCCGCCAAATATTCACCCCCACGACTGATTGAGCCATAAAATTCCAGTGTTTACTAGACAGTGGCCTATTCCATTCCACTATGTATCAAAGACACGCTGCTTGGTAGTAGCCGCCTATGAGCGGGAGACCCAGCGGTAGACCCAGTCCACCCTGCGCTTTCGTGCTTGTAATTTGTGCAAGGGAGAGACATGGCTTTTTCCCCTCCCATACACACCTATTAATAAGGGACTGTGGTTTCTTGAGCGTTCCAGGCGATGGGGTCATCGGTAGCATCTGAAAAATATACAAGATATGCGGGAGCACCGTAATTTTCACCGCCGCCATCCTCCCGAACCATGCCAGCCTAAGACGCGACCAGGTGTCCAGCGCCTTGGCCGTGTGTTCCAGCAGCAGGACATTATTTAGCGAGACCGTCCTCGCAATGGTCGGCGTCAACTTAAACCCCAGGTATGTTATGTCCGTGTGCATCCAGTGGAATTTGAAATCCCTTTGCAGGGTCTCTACATCCTCAGGGGGAATTGAAAGATTCAGGATCTGTGATTTCCCTAAGTTGACTTTAAAACCCGAAACTTCCCCGAAGGCAGCAAGTTCGTCGAGTAAAGCGGGCAGTGTTGTCTGAGGCTGTGTAAGCGAGAGGATCACATCATCTGCATACAAACTGATTTTATGGACATCCGCCCCGAACTTAAGACCAACAACACTATGGTTAGTTCGGATCTGCTGAGCGAAAGGCTCCATATAGAGCGCAAATAAAAGGAGGGACAGGGGGCAACCCTCGGGCGATGGAAAAAAATGCCGACCTGCACCCATTAACCCGTACAAACACCTTGGGTGTACAATATAAGCACCTGATCCATTGCAGGAAGTTATCACAGAGCCCGTATCTGCGCAACACTGCAAATAAATAGTCCCAACCTACGCGATCAAAGGCCTTTTTGGTGTCTATTGACAAGATAAAGGCCTGTTTTCGTGACCGCTGTATGCTATCGGTGAGGTGTAACAATGTTTTGGCATTGTCTCACCCTTGCCTAGAAGGGATGAAACCCGATTGATCCGGGTCGATAATGTCGGCCATGAGGGGGTTAAGGCGCGACACTAAAATTCCCGCAAAGAGCTTCGCATCAATGTTAAGAAGCAAAATGGGCCTGTAGGACCCGCATACCTGCGGGTCCTTACAAGGTTTAAAAATGACAGAGATCGCCAATTCAGACATCGAGGGCATCACTACCCCTGTCTCAAGAAAGGAATTAAACAATCAGGTTAAAAAGTGAGCCAGCTCTGCACAAAACGTTTTATAAAAGGACGCCGGAAATCCATCCGGACCCGGTGATTTGGCCAATATCAATCTAGAGATGGCTGATATCACGTCCTCTATGCAGATTGCAGAGACAAGTTCTTTTGTCACGGTTTTGGGAAGAGGCGTTATGCCACATGTGCCAAAATATGCAATTGGGTCTTGTGGTGGCGGATCTTGTTCCATATAGAGAAGTTGATAAAAACTGCGGAAGGCGTCAACAATCTGATTGTCTGCGGACTGTTCTACACCAGAGTGATCCCGCACCATCTGAATTTAGGACGCCTGTGTCTTAGCCCGCAACCTATGGGCCAACATCTTCCCGCACTTATCACTGCTAAGGTAAAATTTGTGTCGCAGCCGTAGGAGAGCATGTTCCAGATCTAAGTGTTTCAGCATTTGTCTGCGGTTCTCTAGCTCTCGCCACACTCGCGGAGCCCCTGTGCGCTTATGAATCGCCTTCAGCTCTCCTACCTCCCTCGCTACTTCAGCGCGTTTCCCTCTGCGCATGGTATTGTCAGTTACCGCAATAGCAATGAACTCTCTTCGCGCCACCAGCTTCAGAGCCTCCCATACCACCGATAGAGAAGTGGACCCCTCATCGTTAACCTGGAAGTAATGTACTATAGTGTCTCGCATGCGCTTAACCACATCCTCAGAATGTAACAGATTCTCTCTAAGCCGCCATCTGGGAGGGAATGCTCGTGTACGCTGCGCGGGCAAAAGGACGGAAATGAGGGCATGATCAGAAAGAGAACAGGGAGTAATAGCAGAGGAATTCAGGCTAGCCATGAGTGAAGTAGAGGCCAGAAAATGGTCAAGGCGTGCATATGTTTTATGTGCGGCGGAGTAATATGTATAGTCGTGCTCAGTGGGGTGCTGTACCCAACACACGTCATGCAATCCATTATCTTCCAACCATCCCCTCCCCACCGATGAGAGAGCCCCAGCTTGGTGCGACCTCTGCCCCGACCTGTCTAGTCCCGCGTCCATTACAAGATTTAAATCACCCCCAACTAGTATCGCAGCATCAGGGGAAGTGAGCACCTCTGTCAAAGCTGAGAGAAGGAAGGGTTCCTGTTTCTCATTAGGGGCGTATAGTGACCCTATCGTAAGGTGTGTCTCCCTCCATTGTACCCTTATGGGCAACAGCCATCCTTTTATTTCTGTCACAGTCGCTATTACCTTGCATGGGCAGCGAGCACCCAATAAGATAGCCACCCCGTTTTTCTTGGACGGCCCAGTGGACCAAAATTGCTGCGGGAACCGCTTATCGCGCATTCGCATAGTATATTTGGATAGCAGATGCGTTGAAGGAGAGAGAGCACTGCAGCCCGTTTTACAGGATTATTTACCCCCGAACATTCAGGCTAACTATCTTAAGATCCATAGCCATGTATCAGCCAAAAATATGCTATGAAAGGTGGTAGCCGTTTTCTGATCATCAGGTGAACCCTAACAGAGACCCTGACTCGCCCCTCAACAAGCCGCCCTGGCTCGAGAACTGATGCGGAGATCCCCAACCGTACCCCTAACGAACCCCATCCCCAACTAAAAGCTAACAGTACAGGACCTAAAAGAAAAGAATTCAACAAGAAGATCATGACCAAAGTTCATCGCAGTAGGTAAGGTCCAGGGGATCGTGGCTGAGACTATCGTCCAGCCCGTGGAGGGTTCGACTAGTGTCCACTTTGTCACGGAAGAACCGTCAGTTCGATGAACCGGACAATTCCTTCTGCCCCTCCGGGGCCCCTCCATGAGCCCACCCCAAAGCCATCAGCTGGTACCTTCACGGGGTGGCAGAGCGCTCTGCAACCTGCGACAGGGAGGAAAGCACCACCTCTCTCTCTCTGTCTCTCGTGACCTGGTCAGATTTCTGAACCGGTGATGGCTTACCCACTCGCTGCCATCCCGAGGTGCTGCGTGCACGCTGAGAGTTGGGTCTGTCCGCGTCCTCCGTGGAAGTGGTATTTTCGAGACCCAGGATCTGCAGTGCTTCCTCCAGCGATCTGATTTGCAGGAGCTTGCCTTGATGCTTAAATATCAGGCGGAATGGGTGGCCCCATGAGTAAGGAACATTCTTCTCGCAGAGGTGATTGGTCACAGTCTTGAACGCCCGTCTCTTAACGAGTGTGGAGGCTGCCAAATCCTGGAATATAGCTGGTTGGTGACCGCGGAAGTGTATGGGTTGGGCCACACGCGCCTTCCGGATAATGCGTTCTTTCAATTGAAAATCGTGTACACAAACTAGTATATCAGGAGGAGGCGCTTTATTACCTTGAGGGAGGCCCACACGGGGGACCCGGTCCATTTGAATGTCTGACCCCTCCTCTTCCCTGAGGAGTTGCTGAAATAGAGCACTGACATATGCTCTGAGTTCATCTCCTTCCTCCTAACATGGAACGGCCCTGATTCTCACAATGTTCTGCGTGGAGCGGTTCTCCAGGTCCTCTGCGTGGGCCTGGAGTTTAATGTTCTGCTGTCGGAGGCGCAGCATGTCTTGCTGCAAGTGGTGGAGCTCTTCATCCCTGTTAACGTCGTGCTCCTCAAGGGTCACCACACTCTCTCCAATTTCATCCACGTCGCGACATACCTCTTTTAGATCCGAAGCCAGTTGGGACCTAAGATCTTGGATATCTTACTTTATGGCCATGAAGAGCTCCACCATAAAGGCTTTGGTCACCAGGGATTCGTCGCCCTCCATTGTACTGGCCCCCTTCTCACCTTGGGTCGAGGATTGTCCGGGTTGCTTCAGGAGAAGCTCCTTTAGCGACTTCTCCTTACGAGCTCGCGCAGCAGCCATGTCGTGCACCTCCTGTCGCAGGGTCTCTAGGTCCCAGCAGCCACACTAGGTACCAATGCTGGTGCAAACTGTGCTGACCTTGCGCAGCTTTCTGCTGGTGGCACTCTGTGTGCTAGTCTGCACTGTACACCTCCAAGACAGACCGTCCGCCGAGTTGCAGACGGCTAGGGCCTCACTCTGGGTCTCACCCTCAAATCGCTCAATCGCTCAATCGGGAGCCATTCCTCACCTGTTTGGCCCGCTGCTCAGGCTTTGCCCATGCCCATCCCCCACAGGCTGACTTGCAGGCCCCAAAGAGCACTGATCCACTAGCGCTCCAATCCTCAACCCCGCCGCGTCCCCGTAATTTGTGGACTGTCAGGGCCACCTTCAAGGGAGCACACTTCCGCCAATCCGCGGATCGCTTTGCCACAGTCTAAGCTCACAGCCCACTCTGCAGCTCAAGCACTGTTCGCCAATTCACTGGCCGCCAAGGTCTCTCCGCTGCTGGGTGGGGGATAGCACTTGCGACTGCTTTGCCGGCTCACCACCCGCTTCGCACTCCACCCTGGGGAAGCCGCTCTTCTCATCCGCTGGCCCTGTTATAGCAAGTCCCAGGGGCTGGATCAGTCGCGCTGTGGCCCTGGCGCCGCACTCCTCGTCACACTGGAGCTTATTCACAGAGCTCCTGGGGCCGGTGTCCAGCAGGGGCGCGTTCCAGGCCTGCATCGTCCGCCGATCAACGGACCAAGTAGGCCTAATCTAGGCCCGGCCTCATTCTCGTGCTCCTAGCCCTCCGCCTCACTCCGCGAGGGCTGCCAGCTAGGGAGCGCAAACCATCGGGCCGCCGCCCGTATCTCGCGCCGCTGCACAGGGTGAGCAGGCAGGCAACTCACGGCAGCCCCGAGGCAAAATTCAGAGCGTCCGGGACTCCAGGCGGCCGCGCTCCTCGGGGTAACCAGCGCGGGCCTCCGGCGGTGTCAGCTGTCCTGTTCTTATCAAGTGCTCTCACCACCGTCAGGAAGCCGCACACTGACAACCGCCACTGGCATGCCACAGGATCCTCTGCTCTTGACATGTGCCAGCCGCTCCGCCTCAGCGCGCAATTCTGACAAGGACCGCACCACCTCCCAGACCGCAGTCGGATCCTCGTTGGCCTTGCACGCGCGTTTCTCCTCACAGGTTGCCTGCGCCCCTCCGTGGACTCGCCGACTCAGATCGTGGGTGGATGGCCCCGGGAACTGGCGATAATTCAAGGCTAATGAGCGGCAGCGCCGAAGGGACACGAATCTGCGTCCTACCGCGCCGCCATCTTGGACATGGCCCAAGTTTGTGATTTTAAAGACCAACTCAAGAAATGTTTTATATAATCCTTTGAAACAAATTGGATGTTGTTACAAGCAACTGTTATATTTTTGTTTTCTTAATTGTGACATATCACACAATCAAAAATGTATTTATCCAATAAATCATTAAATGAAAATTGAGAAATCTAGAAGTTGTAACTATGTATAATTTTTGATTAAGTGCTAAGTTTGACTTTTGCTGTGCAGCCAGGTATCAAGTGAAGTGTCACTTGTTTGTTTTTGCAACCTCTTCCTGGTCTGCAAGCATACCAGAGAAAAAGGAGTAATGGTTCGATTCAACGTACAAGGTTAAGGTGTGTGCAACACAGTCCACTTCAAAATACAACCACCGCCACATCACCCCCATTTGCTCTTCATCCCCATCTGTTACTGCCCCCTAACATTCCGATCCTGATCTCATAAAAGAGCACGAGCAGATTACATTTCGGCAGGCGGGGTGGAGCCAAGATGGCGCCACGCTAGGACGCTTCTCTGGAGCTCTCCGCTCCCGTCCTGGGTCGTGCAGCGCAAATCGGCGGCGGAATTTGGTAATCGCTGCCGAATTTCAAAGCGGAGGTGCGGGGGCGCCCGGGGATGGTGCTGGGGGCCCTGGTGAGCGCTTGAAACCCCTGATGGCAGCTAACTCTCGGCGGCCGCGCAGCTGGAAGAGGGTGCACTAGTGGGCATTGGGCCCGGGAGACCGGAAATCGCGGGAGCAGCCCGTCCGGAGACAAGATTGGCAGTGGGGAGGGCAGGGTCGCTCTGAAACAGCCTTGGAGAGACCGGAGGAGGCCCTGGTGAATCAGTGACCAGCGGAGCAGCCACAGGTGGATCGGTGCCCCGGGGGAGGCCGGGCGGCTGGGCCTGCCCCCTGAGTGAGAGTGCTCGGCCAGCTATGGCAGAGGGGCAACTTGGAGATGACTGGGGGGCACCCCCTGGCCGGCAGAGTGCAGCGCAGAGGTGAGCGGGGCCCTGGAGACCATCGGCGGCTGGAGGACCGGCCCGCGGTGCCCGGGGACATACGCAGACGCTCTGGCTGGTCTCTGAGGGAGCGACAGCGGGCATATGCTGGATTGGACACGGGCGGGCCACCCCTACAAGAAACCCCCACAAGGGGCTGGGACTGAGTGAGCGGAGGCCTGGGGCCCAGGGGCGCAACCCGAGCGGTGGCGCGCTCCAGCACAGGGTGGGTGGCTTGAAACCCCTGATGGCAGCTGGAGCGGTCGCGGCAGACGGCGCGCGCCACGACAGAGCGGGGCCTCCGCAGCTGAACCCGGCCCGCGGCTAACTCTCGGCGGCCGCGCAGCGGGAAGAGGGTGCACTAGCGGGCATTGGGCCCGGGAGACCGGAAATCGCGGGAGCAGCCCGTCCGGAGACAAGATTGGCAGTGGGGAGGGCAGGGTCGCCCTGAAACAGCCTTGGAGAGACCGGAGGAGGCCCTGGTGAATCGGTGACCAGCGGAGCAGCCACGGGTGGAGCGGTGCCCCGGGGGAGCCCGAGCGGTGGCGCACTCCAGCACAGGGTGGGGACCCTGATCCGGCGAAGGCAGGCCTCCACCGGGGAGCACACGACACCTGGAAGTTGGGGGGAGCCTGGTCAGGATCCCCAGGCGCAGCAGAGGGATTCCCCCACTTGGATAGCTGGGACACAGCTGAGACGGCCGGTGTCTGGGGTTGGCCCCAGCTTCTAGAAGATTGGCTCATCGAGGACCTTATCCGGGAACATGGCGTCTAGGAGGGAGCAGTCGTGAGACAGCTAGTGGCCCCCACGACGAGGCGCTAGCTACGCAGGGAGGTTGGAGAAGGAGCTGTGGCCTCGCCCGTTGGCTGGAAGCCCTCCTGACTTGAAGTAGGAAGAGAAACCCTATCGGGTAACGCATAGCACCTGCAGTGGAGCGCCTGTGAGAGGTGCACGTGCTCGGCCCGGCTGGGGGGTGGGCCGCAGCAGGTCAATCGGCCGGCGCAGGCAATCAGGCCCCCCTGAGGGGATGGCGGAGCTTGCCATAACACCTCTTGTCCAGGAACGGCCCGGAGACATAAGCAGGGCCGGCGGCGGGGCGGCGGTCCGGGGCCCACACCCACGGTCTCCGGAGAGGAGCCCACGCGCCGTGTGGGAACGACAGTACCCCCTGAGGATCTGAGTTGTAAGCGCACGAGGGCCGCCGCCAACGACTGGGCCGGGGGGCCTGAGGGAGGCGAAGGGACAAGCCGGACCCATCTGACCAGCAGGCCTTGTCGGGGGTGACCTGAGGAACTACACATGGCGACCAATAAGGCAAAGAAGGAGCACTCAGTGCGGGACCTCTTAACGAAAGTCTCACAGCAACCGGAGACAGCACCTTAATCTGGCCACACGGAGGGGGGCAGTGATGACATAGACTCTGAACGCCCAGCCAGCCGAGGCTTCATGGAGTCTCTCTTCTCTTCACTGAAAGTTGAGCTAGCCGCCATGAAAAAAGACCTCCAGGCAGATATAAGGGAGGTGCGCAGAGATGTTGACTCTCTGGGGGACCGCGTGAACACCATGGAAGACCAAGCGGCAAGCCGGGACGAGGAGGTTGAGGAACTCAAGCAGGAGGTGCTACGCCTGCAGGATCACGTCTTGGACTTACAAGCACACACTGAAGTCCTAGAGAACCGGTTCCGCCGAAATAACATTCGTGTCCGGGGCTGGGTGCCCCAAAGCTCCGGAGCTAGCCTGGAATTCCAAGTCGCAGACTTATTTCGTGCGGTATTGCAAGAACCTGCGGAGTTTCGCATCCAGCTGGACTGGACTCATACTGTTGGCCCCAGGAGAGGGGCTTCTGCCCCCCCGGTAGACATCCTGACCTGTGTGCACGACTTTCAGTTGAAGGAGAGAATACTGAAGGCGGCACGTCAGAGTGCAGCCTTTTCTTACCAGGGACAGAGGCCAACTTTCTATCACGACTTAGCAGCCTCCACCTTAGCAAAGCGCAGAGCCTTCAGATCGGTCACGCAGCATCTTCAGGAGCAGGGCATAAGATGTTCCTGGGGTCACCCCTTCCGTATCATCATCTCTTACAAGGTGGAACTGAAACAATTAAGTTCACTTCAGGAGACATGTCAACTTTTGGGCATCGAGGCAACAGAGGAGGCGGCAGAGGATGGGGCCCGCCGTTTCCGACGCCGTTGCGGCGGGTATGGATGGACCACCATGGCGTCCCCACGCCGAGACAGCAAACCTGGCCCGACCGCGTTAATAGAGGAGCGACAGGCAGTCGTCTCGGCCCTGGCGGAACAAACAACGGACCCCATGTTACGGGAAGATACACTCATTCCGGAGAAGAGTGACTGATCCGTCCGCAGCGCGCCTGTGGCGCTTCCGCCCATAACCTCCACCTACTGTTTAATAGTCGGCCCGTGGGGGGGGGGGGTGGGGAGCTCCCGATCCTTCCTCTGTTCTTCGATTTGACCACGAGCAAGACACTCGGGACATTGATGACTCTTGGGTTATCGGACAAGTTGGGTTCTTCTTCGGGGTCTTTTCCTTTTCGGGGTTTTTCTCTCACTTTTCTGTTGGGACTCTCCCGCAATGGTTTTCGACCCCCTCTCCTGGTTGCTCCCCTCAGCGCCTGGATGGATCCTGATGCCTGTGGGTACCGTCATGGCCTCCTTGATGCATAGTTGGGATTCTTCTGCGCTGTGATTTGCGATCTCTGGCACCGCCCTTTGGGGGGGGATATTGAAGGATCAGGGGGCACGACTTGGGGAGCAGCGCACACAGGCAAGATCAAAACGTACCCCGCTTTTGTATATGTGCACTACCCTGGTTGGAGGGGATCAGGGGATTACTTAACGCGCTGGTGCTTAGACGGAGCCCATGCAGATTAAGGTCCTTACCTTAAATGTTAAGGGGTTGAATAACCCTATAAAGCGCAGGGCTATCTTGTCCTACTTGGAGGGAACAGGGGCCCACATATGCCTACTGCAAGAGACGCATTTGCTGGCCTGCGACACATATAGAATGCGCTCGTGCGCCTTCCCCTTCCAGATGTACTGTTCCCTCTCAGCTAAAAAGGCCGGGGTGGCAATAGTAGTGGCACGTGCTTTTCCTGGGTCGGTCGGGGTCAAAGTGGCGGAGCAAAAGGGACGACTCTTAGCATATTCGATGCAGGTGGGAGGCCATGCCTTTACTCTTGCGTCCATCTATGCGCCCAACGAGGGGCAGGAGGTGTTCCTGAGGGGGGCGATTGGGGAGGTGGAAGCGGATATGGGAAGGTCTCTGTTGATCGGAGGGGATCTTAATCTGGTCTTCGAAGGAGCGATTGACTGCTCCGCGCTGCGTACCGGTGCCACGGGGGCACTTTCTGACCCCCTTAGGAACTGGATTGCTAAATTGGGTTTGATAGATCTATGGCGTAGACTCCATCCACATACGCTAGATTACACTTTCTACTCCCACGCTCGGCAGACCTATGCCCGGCTGGATTAATATACTGGGCACAGACTCTCTCCTACACATTACACAGTCAGTGGAAATAGAGGCCCGCACATTATCTGACCATGCCGCAGTGACACTGATTCTGGCCTTTCCCCCCATGCACCGACCCCCCTATTCCTGGAGGCTTTGAGACTCGCTGCTGAGCAACCCTGCCACGGTGGCTCGCCTTACGTGGACGCTGAAGGACTTCCTTCTCATCAGCAACACCCCTAGCAACTCTATCTCCTCCCTGTGGGAAACTCTTAAGCTAGTAGTTAGGGGGTAACTGATAGCAGTCTCCGCTGCCGCTAAAGGAGAGAGGAAGGAGAAACGTGAAGAGCTCACCCGGCAGGTCTTGGAGCTAGAGGGGCTGCACAAACGGACAGGGGCACATCGCATATGGCGGAAACTGCAAGCGGTGCGGAAGCAACTAGAAGGCCTAGATTGGGATAATGCGGAATATGCGGCGCCCCGTCTCCGTCAGACTTTCTATGTTGGAGGAGATAAATGCGGGAAACTTTTGGCAAATAGGTTACGGGCTCAGCGGCAAGCGACAGCTATCAAACAGCTGCGCACCGAACAAGGAAGGGAGATCACAACACCTGAGGGAATAGCGGAGACCTTTCGCCAGTACTATGCCTCTCTTTACGCGGCATCTCCAACCCCGGATTTGTCTCTGGAGGAGTACTGCAACGAAGCAGATGTAACACGCCTTTTGCCCTTGCAGGCGGACGCTCTATATAGGCCTAACCGAGTGGAGGAGGTCATCTCGGCGATCTCACGCCTAAAGCTCAATAAATCACCCGGGCCTGATGGCTTTACGGGCCGTTTTTATAAAACCTTTTGCCTGCTTGTCGCCCCGATCCTTACAAGGCTGTTTAATTCTATTGATGCCACCACTGGCCTTCCCCCAACAATGCTCCTCACCTCCGTGACGGTGGTGCCTAAACCTGGGAAGGACCCTCGCAGCTGTGCCTCCTATAGGCCAATCTCCCTGTTGAACATTGATTTTAAAATCTTTACAGGTATTCTGGCCTCAAGGTTGGGTCCCATGTTACCCGGGCTTCTTGAACCCGACCAGACGGGCTTTGTCGCTACCCGGCAGTGTAGCGATAATACACGGCGGCTTCTTCACCTCTTAGATAAATTGCACCGGCAGAACACAGAGCGAGTCTTCTTATCCATCGATGCGGAGAAGGCGTTTGACCGCGTCCACTGGCCCTTCCTGCGGACGGTCCTCCGGGCCTTTGGAGTTGGTGAACGCTTCCAAACGTGGGTGTTTGCAGGGTATCAAGGCCCCTCTGCTACTGTGAGGGTTAACAGAGTTCTTTCGGCCCCTTTCTCCATTACCAGGGGCACCCGCCAGGGGTGTCCCCTTTCCCCGCTTCTGTTCGCTCTGTACATGGAGCCCCTGGCACAGAGAGTCCGAGCGAACCCCCTGATTGAGGGCATACACTTCGGCAACGAGCGCCACACGGTCAGCATCTATGCTGATGATGTCATCGCAACTTAAAAAAAAAAAACAGACCTCGGTTCCAGCTTTTCTCGCGGAAGTAGAAGCCTTCGGTGCCCTCTCAGGCTTTAAGATCAACGCTACAAAATCGCAGGCACTTAGCTTTGCGTTCTCTACACCCACTCTCCAGCACCTGTCTCGACTATGTCCGATTCAGTGGGTGGGGGGAACGGTCCCCTATCTAGGTATCACACTCACAGACTCTGTGGAGGGTACAGTGGTGCTGAACTACAATCGGTTACTTCGCCAGACCCGGCAAGACCTAGCTAAATGGAGATCCTTCAGCCTTTCCTGGCTGGGCAGAGTGGCGGCGCTGAAAATGTGCATGCTCCCACGAGCCCTTTATCTCTTTCAGGCGCTACCGGCGGAACCCCCTAGAGGGATGCTGACGGCCTTACAGAAAGAATACAACACCTTTGTCTGGGCAGACAGGAAATCGCGCCTCTCTGGAGGACTGAGCTATAGGCCTCATGGAGAGGGAGGTTTGGGGTTACCGAATTTGCAACAATATTTCATAGCCGTCCAGATCCGGGTTCTTCATGAGTGGGCACAGCCCGAGTCAGAGACGCGATGGCTTTTTATGGAGAGGGCACTGGCAGGGATCTCCCTGTGGAAGGTCCCGTTCTTAGGGAAAGCGCACAGGCCGCTGGGTCTGTATGGCTCCCCAATAGGTCGGGCAACCTTGAAGGCCTGGGACTCTGTGGCAGGCCGGAAGGTCCTGACGACCTTTCCCTCTCCCTTAACCCCAGTGGTTGGGAACCTGGTCTTTACCCCGGGCCTGGACGAGGTGGGGTTTGGCCCTTGGGATGAGCAAGGGCGACGATCTATAGGATATTTCTTTGATCTGGAAGGCCTTCGGTCCTTCGCGAACTTCTGGGTGGAGTCCCAAGTCCCTGAGTCCGAGAGGTTCCATTATCTGCAAATCAGACACTGGGTCCTGCAGCCATCGATCCGGGCGGGAGCTTCCCGGTTGCTGACGAGTTACGAGAAATGGGTCCTCTCCAAGGAGTCATCGAAGCACCTAATCACGAAGCTCTATCATCAGCTCCGACCCCCGGAACCTCCGACCCACTCCCCGGGACAGAAGAGATGGGAGCGCGATATAGGCAGGGACCTCACAGCAAAAGATCGGGCGGATGTGCATTATCGTGCCCGACACGCGGCTCGCAACACTAGCAGCATTGAGACAGCCACCAAGGTAATGACGTACTGGTACTACACCCCCGAGCGACTCCACCGACTGGACCCGGACCGCTCCCCCACTTGCTGGCGTGGGTGTGATCAGGAGAGTACCCTCCTCCATATCCTTTGGGGCTGCCCCTATTTCTCAGATTACTGGGACCAGGTACTGACTGAAGTAGACACGCACTTTGAGACGACGATGCTTCGCTTCCCAGCATACATTATTTTAGGAGTGTCTGATAGACTTACCTATCCGCTTAAATCCATCAAAGGGAGACAAATGGGCATAGCGTTGAACGCAGCGATTCAGGTGATTCTCTCCCACTGGGGCACTGCCACTCGCCCAACTTTCCATGAATGGCTCTACAAATTATGGCACATACTAGGCATGGAACGCATCACAGCCCGGTTGAATGGAGATGAAGACTCTTTTCAGGAGACCTGGCAGCCCTTCCTTTCCTTGCTTCGGGGGATTTCAGGGAGCTCTCATGCCCCAAATACCTCAGAGTCTTGCGCCTCCCGGAGATAGGGAACCCCACAGACTGAGGAGGGCGATTGGAGGGCAGAGCGGTTTGCGTTTCTGCGCGACGCCTGGGGAAGCGGGGTGGGGTATGCAGAATAATGGGAAGTAGCGGGGGGTCCGGGATGAGGGTGGGACTTTGCCTTCTTTTCTTTCTCTCCTTTTTCCCACTTTCGGTCTCTTTTCTATCATGGGGGAAGGGGGCCGGGAGGGGAGGGAGGAAGGGAGGGGGGCATTGTTTAGATGTTGTTATCTTATTGCATATATGAAAAGGCCTGTGGTTAGGCCGGTAACTACAATGCTCTTGATTTTGCGAAATACAATAAAAGATTTAAACATAATAGAGCACGAGCAGGACTCCACACACCTTCCCCTAATGAAACCAGACATGATAAAGAAAAATACAATAAAAGGAAAAATTAACTCAAATCACAAAATAGCAAATGTGCACTGGACAGAAAAAGAACAATAAACAAATGCAATAAAAAAATAGACCTAAAATAAAAAACTGCACACAGTGTAAGTACACAAAAAAGTACCAGGAATTGATGAACCAAGAAAATGATAACATATCTCCATGATATAGTCTTTGAAATGCACAGGCATTTGCCTGGAAATCTGTGTCTGGGTATTGTGAATCATTTCTCTACCGTCAAGCCCATATCTCCATCAATATGTGCACGAACAGACACTTCCTTACCACAAGACACCCACCAACAGAACTCTGTTCTTGTTCCATAATCTGTCATCGTTGGTGTGAACCACACTTGCAGAACACAAACATGTTGTTTAGAAAAAAACTTAGATTCACCCTTAGGAGCAAACCAGGTTTCTTAATCCTGACCCGATGTCCACATCAAAATTCAGTAAACATGTTTGTTTTCTCACTCAAACTCTCAATCCCACACTGTGACACCTCCCGCACATCTGTCACACCAGACAATCATTATAAATAAACTTTCCTGTTTTCTGTTTATGGAATGTTTTACTTTCCATTATTGCTTGCTTTCTGCTCTGATAGTGCTTGTGTATAGATAGTGGGTTTACATGGTATGTGAGGTCCAAATACATTTTTACAAATCAAACTTATTATAGTACACCATACAATACTTCTTTAGTGAGTCTTTGGTCATGCGCGCTCGCTCTTTCCTTCCCATTAAATGTTTATCTGTGAAAAGGCCCCGTCAACATTGGCACTTGAGACGAAACAGCCAGTATACAATTTGCTAACTCTGGCCACTGACATAGCTTTCCATGCCAATACTGGTGCACTTGAAGATTGTGATTCTCTGGGACAGGTTCTGCAACATATGTGTTGAATCGGACGCATATGCCCTTAATTATTGAAGCGGTCAAAAATGAAGCAGTACTTTTCAAAGTCTGGAGAAAATTCGGAAGGGATCTAGAATTTCCGCAGCGTACCTCAGTGGGGCTGCTTTAACTTCAAATGCCATGGTTGTTGAAGGGACATTTCTATGCATCATTGCAAGCCATTTCCCATACACTGTAAAATAAAATATCCTGAATTGCTCCTCAACATTTCTTTCCTTACCAAGTGGCAGGATTTCTAACATGGAGCATGTTGCAGTACCACAGTCTCTAAAAGTGTCGCACTGCCTACTCTCAAGAAGATGTTTCACATCTACACCAATTACACTGAACACTTGGTAGACAAGGGTGTTTTCAGACTCTAGTTTTTTTTAAAATATGTCCACTATAGCAGTCAAGTTTTCCTGTAAAAACCTAAGAATGCAGTAGACTTTTTTCCCGTCACTATCAGCATGTGACCGAATAGCCTCCCATTTCTTGGCTTTGGCATCATCACTAAGCAAACATTTTGTAAACGGGTGCCATATGGATAATATAGCATTCACAGCCTTTAGGACTGAGAACCACAGGCTAAATGACACAGTTAGGATAACTCTTTCTTTGATGCCACACAAAGCACAAAAAAAGAAATATTTTCATTTTAGTTCCCGGGCATAACAAACCAGTGCACCAGAATGGACTACAAAGTCAATAGCATTCTTCATTAACCCTAAATATTATAAAGATTCTTTCAGCGTACCATCTAGCAAGTGGTAAGGAAGCACTTCAGCTCAGGTATCGATATTGACAGGCCATCATACAACTTTTTCAAATACGTAGCTAAATTACTACAAATACATACAATATTATTCCTATCTTTGTTGAACTCAGTAAGAACGTTTTGCAGCAGCATGTCAAGTGACACTGCGTTCCATGTTTTCCAAACGTCTGGTGTCATGTTTTCACCATTATCTCACATACTTGGTGACAAAACTCTTTTCACATACACCTGTCACTACACCTTGTATTGAATGTTAAAGGCCTGGGGTGTTTGGCAATTCACCTACTATCAATAATGATTCTCTAGAAAAGGGGGCTGATGTATGAAAGGGTTTCATCCATTCTCTCTCTGTGGGTAAATGTGATGATACATATTGGGAAAGATTCTTATGAAACCAGCCATTTTACCTATCACTGAAATCAAATGCAGCCAAAATATCAAATCTGATTTTGATATTTCCTAATTCTCTACAGTTTATAAAATAATTAAATAAGACCTAAAACATGCTACTAAACCCTGCATCTTTAAACCAAAGTTCACAAATCTGAAATAAGGAAGAAGAAACAATATTTTTGTGACATCCCTAAACAACAAAACTCAAGCAGAATAATGTTAGCCCAGTCTTTCTTACTGGTACCATGTATAACAAGTTACATTGTATTGGCCAGTTCAGGAAGAAATAAAAATTACTCTTTCACTCATCTTTTCCCTTCTTTGAATAGCATTTAGTTTGTGGTTGCGAAGGTGTTTTTCAGTGTTTATATGTTTACACTGGTGATTGCTATTTTCCTTTAAGTGGGGTTTTATGAGATATTATAGGTTTAAACCTAAAACCAGATAGCCTAATTATAAATCAATACAATAATATTTTGGTCCCCCTCCACTCTTTATTGAACTGGGAACATGCCCTCTCATCAGCACAAATGGCGCTACACCAGTAAACACATTGTGAGTGGTCTCATAGGCCAACAACATTTCTTCCACTACAGGTCTCCAATTCAATTTACTTGCAAATGCTAGTTTTAACTGGTCCTTTAAGGTGTGGTTAAAATCCTCAACCAACCCATTGTCCTGGGATGATATAAGGATGTTCTACATTCTTTAATGTCATTGGCACCCAAAGATTTCCTGATCTCTTTGGAAACTTAACGGTGCCATTGTCAGTTACTATTTCCTCGGGGTATCCTTACCTCATGAACACCCTTTTCAGGTATTGGCTAACCGTGTCAGTGCTAACACTATTCACAAAAGTATCCTCTGGCCATCTAGACCTATAATCTGTAAATACAATGGAATATTTGGAATTCTCCCCCAAACACTTTAATGGGACTGGCAATGTCCAAAGCCAATTTTAACCACGGAGAAATAGGAACATTAGCGATAATGGAAGGCAAAGGTTTGGTGATTTAGAATATATTACTTAAAATGCAAGGTCCACAATTTTTTAAACTCTCAATGGCTTTATCCACACAAGGCCACCAAAAAGTCCACATGCATCCTGCATTTTATTGCACAAGTGCCAATGTGGCCCTCGTGCCAATTCGAAAATATTTTCCTCATGGAATTCAAGACAACGAAAAGTCCAAGTCTGTGTAGCAAACCATTCTCACTCATAAGTTCAGAAGCAATCTGTGCATATGGCCAGATCTACATTTTTGGAAACAGGCCAACCCCGTACAATCCGTTTAATAACCTCCTCAAGGACTTCATCCTTGTCTAACCTTTTCCGTTATTCGTCTTCCCCAAAAGCCCCATTCACTATGCAGTCAATCTGATTGGTCCAATACACTTGATCACAATCAGATTCATTCAGTGGTTTTCTGGACAAAAAATATTTGGAAAACTGAGAAATACCAGACAAATTTTGATTCCCTTCCAGGTCGTATCTGATGATATAAAACATGTATCAATGCCCTAGATCAAAGTGGCTGTTCAAAGATGGCACCATTCAACTTAGTCCTTCATGTTTGCGATGCCGATGCACAGACAGCTACAATTGCCCCCTGTCCAAGCCAAAATTACGCTCACAATGCTGATGTGCTCACAAGTGTTCATGGAATATCCCACCAGCGTTGTACTGCAATTTAAAAAATAAATACCAGGAAAAGTGCTCCACCAGTGGGAAGGGAAGGGTCTGGGGTATTCCTAGTTTTTTTGCTCTGAGCTGCACCCTCAGGGCAGCACTTTAGGCAATTCTAAACCATTACTTATCAACCTTTCTAGAAATATTTCAGGAATTTATAACTTTCCCCAAAAGATTCCAGGACGGGAAATACAATAGTAAATAAGCCTCCTGGAATATTTGGGAGAATCTTTCCCTTTCCCAAAATATTCATTGACTGGAGTTAGAATAGTAAACCATTAATATGTTTGTTGAGCCTAAGTTGGGATACAAATGGTACATGTTGGTTGTTTTTCCATGTTGCATTCTTTTTTCATTCTTGTTAAACAGCATTGCATATAGTTCCTGTATAGCAGGGTTTTATATCATAATCCCTTAATTTGTAGATTGGTTTAACTGGATGGCAATTCAAATGACATAGAGGGTGCAGTGTGGATCCTGAAGAGAAGGCCCACATTCCAACCACATTACCGTCATCAACCAGCAAGTGATTTGATAAGATTGCTCCAGACCTATAGCCCATTACTGTGCAAAATGTAATAAGCCCTGATGAAGTTCCTGAGTGCAAACAAAAGGGTTGGCTGGACTGACATCTTTGGGAATGATGTTGACTGCTCTGGGATCTCAACTTTGTTTCTCAGCTTACCAAGAACAGGCGAAGACCTTAATAAATTAGCTTACCTATGCCTCTCAATGCTGGGCAAGAGCGCCCTATTCAATATGATCATTCTGCCTAAATAGCTCCACACCCTACAAAATACCCATACGCTATATAAAACACTCTTTGATAAACTCAAATCTAGGTACAGTGGTTTCCTGCGGGAAGGATGGCAGCCCAGAATATCCTTCACCAAATGTTCATTATCAGTATATGATGGAGAGATAGAAGTAGCTGACCTTTGGCTGTATTACTAGGCTGCACAACTGGTCACTATAAATCATTGGATATACAGTAACTGAGATGACTGAGCATATCGCCTTGATAGAGCTCCTCCTTGTGGGGCACCACAGAAGTACTAAATGGTATTCAAAGCCTGAGCTTGCTTCCGAAGACTACTAAAAGCTCAATACACACCTGTCACATGGCCCTGAAACACACAGGCTTGCATGGGAAACTGTCACAATTACAACCACTGCAGTTGGGAATGTGCCCTTCTGATATGTGGAGGTCGGAGGGTTTCAACAAATGTGATGTATTGGGAGTGTTCTTTTAAAGAGTTTGAGACTGAATACTCCCTACTCTGCTCCCAATTTTTCCACTGCCTCCGACTGCGCAAAGCATTAGATAAGTGCACGCCAATTCTGTCCGAATTGCCAGAATGTAGCCTTCTCGATGCCAGGCTGATCTTGGGGGTCCTTTGCAGAGGAAGCATATCAAAAATATATTGCTCCTTGTTGGTGAACTACCTGGACCCTTCTTTGTGACTGCACGAACAGTGGAAGAAAGACATCGGCACCTTGGAGGATATGAAATGGACAGAGGCTAAAATGCCCCAACAATGTTTAGCTATATTGTCTAAACGCCGCCTAATCCAACTTAAATATCTGCATAGGACCTACCTCACACCAGAGAAATTTTAGATGCTGCTGAAAGGCTTTTCCCTCTTGCATGCATTGTATGTCCACTGGCTACCTTTTACATGTCACATGGGAGTGCTATCGTGTCCAGCGGTTTTGACACTATATGCAGCGCCCATTGTCCGCTGCAAGAAGCCTTTCCCTAATCTTCACATCCAAGATTGCTTTGCTAGGGATCCAAGATAAACCAAGGTGGTCTAGGAGTGCTGGTACACTGATCTGCCTGTGATGCCTAATTGCGAAACATGAATTACACAGAGGTGCCCTCCTCAACATGTGTTTTGGAGGGAACGCTGGACCATTGCTTGTCTCTAGAGAAGGAAATTTACAAGGGCAAAGTCTGTCCCTGTAAGCACTCTAGAATCTTGGGTCTGGGAGAAGGGCTTCCAGACCAGAAGTACTTACATTTTTATGGTCTAGTTTGACAGCTCAACTGTCGCCAGACAATTATGTGAGCATCACTAGAGAGTGAATTTGGCCCTATCCAGATGTTGGGAGCTAGCAGTACATGTTTTGATTGGGCAGAAGTTGTGCGCTTCCACAAAAAAGTGCTTGCTCTCCCAGCTGTGATCATTTAGTTTATTTATCCAGCTGACTAATGCTTGAACTATACGGAGCACAGAGGACATTTGAATGCTATTAAAAGGTCCTAAATAGCTGATAATTGATGTTCTTCTTCTCTGGTAGAGCACAGTAACCTACATGGAGTTTTAGGTCTGGGTTGACAGTGCAACTGTCATCTGACATTTTAACCTACACTAATATTACTATACAGTTCTGTGCTTCTGCACAAATCTACATCTATACCCATTTACTTGCAGTGGTTCACCTTACATACAAATATCCTTTAAAGCCAGACCTATTGACATTGCAAGTGCTTTTGACCTTATGTGAGCACTACTTGTGGGGGGCGTGGCCGAGCCAGCCAAGATGGCGGACTCCTCTCTTTGAGGCTCCCGCTCGACGGCCCGTGCAACTGACAGCTATACCTGCCCCGGGGGCTTCCACCTACCCGGGAAAGTGTCGGACCGTGCCCAGTGACAGCAGCGGCACCTCCGACGGGCGTTGGATCTCCGCGAGAGCGGCTGTGGTGATGCCGGGGACAACGCATGGCCGCTAGCCGATCCGCAGACAAGATGGCGGACGGACGCCCAGCCCGGGAGAGTAGCGGCGAGACAGAGGCACCACGGAGGCTCCCGCGACGAGACTGACCCGGTCGGCGATCGCGGCCACACACATCGGCGCCACACAACAGTGAAGCGGAACCGGACCTGGAGCGCAACCCTGAATGGTGGCGGATGCAGCGGCGGAGTGGTGGGAGAACGCTAATCCCCTCCTCCCCCCCCCGCGGCTGAGCGGGACCGAGTGGCTGGGCGACGGCGGCGGACACCGCGCTGCACCCCCGAGAAGCTGCTGACGACCCGGCGGCGAGCACCATATCACAGGTGAGACCCGACCTGGACGCCTGCAGTGTGACGACAGCGAGGGACCCCAGGCCCGGGGCCCGGTACACTGTCCGGAGGCGCTGGGAGGCGGATCGCCCGGCGAGGGGGGGGGCGCGGCCCGCTGCCCCCGGGACGGAGAGCCCTGATTGCCGCCTGGGCGGATACCAGCTGACTCAGACCAGCACAGAGCCAGGCCATCGGGGAGACCGCGGGGTGGAACCCGAGCCGCGTGCAGTCGCTGGCCTCGCTCGGAGGCGGGAACGGTGAGGAGGCAAGGAACACAGCCTAGCGGGAGCCCGATCGAGCGCGCCACGTCGTGCCTGAGAACCGGGCTGGACGAGGAACACGAGGAGAGGGCAGAGCCCGCACAGCGGACGCAGCGAGATCGGCCAAGCTGCAGGGGACCAGTCGGTGAGTCTCCGCGGGGGGACTCTCCCTAAGACGGGAGGGCGGGATCGTCCTCGCCCCCCTGCAGACCGGGGACAGGGGAGTGCACACTCCCATACGGAGAACGGAACGGGCCCGTGGCCACAGGGGGCCCGCAGACATCCTACATTGGCAAGCCGGCGGCCAGGGGGGGCGCGGGCGGTGCGCTCGCTCCCGGAACAACGGGACAGGACCCAGAAGCGGACTCCTCCTTGGGTGACCAATCTGCCACGAGAACGGCCCTGCCGAGCCAACCCGAGCGCGAACATCAGTGGACGGGCGTACCCACTAACGTGGGGAGGGTCCATCCCCAACCATGGGTCGTCAAAAGGCAGCAGGGGCGCCGTCGACCTCGCACCAGTCTCGAGTGGCCGCATCAACGCCCAGGGGGCCCCCCCATACCACTGAGCCCGTCACTGAAGACCACACGCCCAGGAAGCTAGATCAGGTCCTGGCGGCCATAGAACACTCTAGAGTGGCGATGGAGGGGAAGTTCGGTGAGTTGGCGTCGGACCTGGGCCTCCTCCGAGACGACCACAGAAAACTGGCAGACAAAGTCGCGCAAAGCGCAAGCACGATCCAGACGCTGGAACCACAGGTGCAACAAAATGGGAGCACACTCCGGGACCTCCAAACCCGTATAAAGACACTAGAGGATAAGACAGACGACTTAGAAGGGCGCTCCAGACGGAGTAACATTCGCATCGTGAATTTGCCGGAAGGAATCGAAGAGCCTAACCCGATCAAATATATCACTGACTGGATAGCCTCCTTCACTCCAGCGGACGCCCTCACAGTGTTCTTCTCTGTGGAGAGGGCCCACAGAGTGCCGGCACGCAGGCCGCAACCGGGCATGCCTCCTCGCCTGTTCTTACTCAAGCTCCTCCATTATAGGGACCGAGACACTATCCTCAGAGCGGCCAGGCAACAGGGACAACTGCAGATAGAGGACAAACAGGTCATGCTGTTCCCGGACTACTCCCGGGCGGTCCAGCAGCGGCGCGCCACCTTCCAAGCAGTGAAACGCACCCTGCGCCTGCGAAACATGCAGTACGCGCTCCTTTTCCCGGCCCGCCTCAAGATCATCTATGTAGGCGAGACACACTTCTTCACAGACCCAGGAGAGGCGGCGACATGGGCGGAACAACACGCACGGCACCCCGGGGACAGCTCCAGCCCACGCCCGAGGAGGACATCCGGGCGTCCGGATCGCCGACGTCGAGGGGCTTCCTCCACGCAGATTAGTGCACGGACCGGCACTACCTCCACCAGCTCTCCGGACCTCGCACAGATCATGGCGGAGCGCCGGAAGGCACTCCAGGCGGTGGCCACTATGAGCCCACAGGACAGGGAAACAGATTCAGAGCGGGGCCCCCACATCTTCAGCTCAGACGACGAAAGGAGTGCCACACCGAGGTCACGAGAGGGCTCGGTGACACCCCCTGTGGTGACCCCCCAGACCGCAGACACTCTCATCTAACAAGAAGCCCACTGACCAGAACAGACAGGAAACGAGCACGCACAATCCTGCTAATCGAATGGAACAAACTACGCCAAAGAGCCCGATACGGGGCAGGACATCTATAGACGTTAACAATATACGGACTGCCGCCAGAGCGAGAGTCGGCAGCCACCAGAACCACCACCCCCACAGCTACGAACTAAAGTCTCACCATGATCACCAGTTTGGGCACACCGCCTTGCGCGGTGCGCCCCCAGTATTGGGACTGTTTCCCACCGTTGTTACAGTTCACCCCCCTCCCTGCATACCTCTTCCCTACCATTCCTGCAGCGGGCGAGGTGACCGCCATAGACGACACAGTGCACGGACGGACGATAGGCGGCGGGCGTGGGGCTGGGAGCGACGACCGTGGGGTCTACAACATAATGAGGACACATATATATGACTTCCCACACCATACCTCACAACTCCCCTAACACAGACATAAAGTTCCTGACACTGAATGTCCGAGGCATGCACACCGCACGCAAACGATACTCTATTTATGCCTACATCAAGCGACAAAAGGCCCAAGTTGCACTCTTACAAGAGACACACCTGACGGCAGGGGAACTGGACCGGCTACAAAAAAAGTGGCGAGGCATAATATGTGCCACGACCTACTCCGCATTCGCCAGAGGCGCCCTAGTATGGATCAGACCGGGGGTGCCATTTAAAGAGCAAAACAGAATCGTAGACAGAGAAGGTCGATATGCAATGCTGACGGGTTTGTTAGAGGGTCAACAACTACTGATAGGGAGTATATATGCCCCCAACACGGAACAGGAGGGATTCTGGGGCACACTCACACGCACATTAGCACAACACACTTCAGTCCCATGGCTCCTGGGAGGGGATTACAACTGCACTCTGGACCCACACCTGGACCGCTCACATCCCCCACAGGCCCACTCCCCTGCACACAAGCAAGCCGCAGACCTCCGCAGATGGGCGGCCAAATGGGGGTTGGCAGAAATCTGGATGACCCGCCATCCCACTACGAAGCTCTACTCCTTCCATTCGATCCCACATAATCTGAGGGTCCGTTTAGACAGGTTCCTCTACTCAACGTCACTCGTGCCCTTGGTACAGGACTCAGACTATCTCGGCAGGATAGTGTCGGACCATGACGCGCACACTATGGTCCTCCGCTGGAAACCGCCTCATCCCCCGATTCCGACTTGGAGGATGCCTCGAGAATGCCTCACGGACCCGGTGTTCCGTCAAACACTTGAGGAGTTCATGCAAGGCCACTTCCGCCAGAATGACAATACGGCATCCACACGTTCGGTGGAGTGGGATGCATTTAAGGTGAGCGCCAGAGGCCACTGCATCCAGCAAGTAGTTGGGGTAAGGAGAGTGCTGGACAAGGCCTTGCAAAGGGCGGAGTCCCAGCTCATGGAACTCTCGAAGAGGGTGGATCGGGGCGACGCCACAGTGGCACAACTTTCAGCGGCCAAAACCTCCCATGCGGTCTCGTTGCGCGACCTGCGTAAATACAATTTTCGCGCGTACGCGGCTCGGATGCACCGAGAGGGGAATAGGGCGGGGTCTCTCCTGGCTTGGTTGGCCAAACAAGACACAACGCCGCATCCTATCACAGAACTCATGGCCCCAGACGGGCAACTAAAATCCTCACAGGCAGATATCTTGCACATCTTTCACGGGTACTACACAACCCTGTACCGTGCCCCACGGGTCGGGCCCTCGAGAGATCTCGCCGGCTTCCTGGGCGAGTCGCCCCTGCCCGTGATCCCCCCCAACGTCGGCAAGGACCTAGACAAACGGATTCACGCGGTCGATGTGAAACAGGCGATTAAGGCACTTGCCCGCGGAAAGACGCCGGGTACGGACGGACTCCCGATCGAGTTTTACCACGCGTTCGTGACGCTGCTGGCGCCGCGACTGGTCTCCATATACGAGGAGGCGGTGACTCGTAAACTGCTCCCAGACTCGATGCGGACGTCAGTTGTGGTGACCTTCCTGAAACAACATAGAGACCCCGTACTCCCGGCTTCCTATCGACGAATAACGCTCCTGAACACGGACTGCAAGATCCTCGGGAAAATTTTAGCAGAGCGATACAGTCGGATTCTCCCAACACTGGTGCATCCAGACCAGTGTGGGTTTGTTCCCCGACGTAACACCTCACACAATCTGCGCCGCTTCTTTCATGTCCAGGACCAGACGAAGGGGCGGTATCCCCGGGCGGCGTGCTTGGTCCTGGACCTAGAGAAGGCGTTCGACACCTTGCTGTGGCCTTACCTATTCGAGGTCTTGAGTCTTATGGGCGTCGGGCCCGTGCTGCTGGCCTACACACAGCTGCTGTACGGGAGCCTCACCTCCAGGGTGAGAATCGCAGACTTGTATCGGCTCCGTTCTCGGTGACCAGCGGGACCAGGCAGGGCTGCCCCCTCTCTCCTCTCTTCTTCGCTCTGGCGATGGAACCTCTGGCCATTAGGTTGCGACGGGAGGGGGAGACTTGGGGGATCCCCATAGCGGGCGTCACCCACTGCGTGTCATTATATGCGGACGATCTACTGATCTACGTCCGTGATATATCGGCTGACCTCACATCCATTTGGACGACACTGCAGGAATACGGGGACACTTCGGGACTCAGGGTCAACTGGGAAAAATTGTCCGTCTTCCCTTTGGGCGCACACGCAGGACCTCTGACCATAACGCTAGGCGCTCAGACATTGAAATGGGAAGGGACGCCCCCCAGATATCTGGGGGTGCGCCTATACCACTCCCCCAGAGACCTCTTCGAGGGAAACCACCGGAAGGCGCTGACCAGCCTGCGCTCGGCAGTGGGGTTCTGGAAGACACTTCCATTAGCACCTATAGGACGCGTCGCAATCGCGAAGATGATCATGGTGCCGCAAATGCTCTACTACTTCGCAAACCTTCCAATAATCCCACCCCGTGCTTTTTTCCGGGAACTAGACACGCTGTTAGCAACCTTGATCTGGGGGGGCGGTCGGCACCGAGTAGCCCTGCGCACATTGTATCTACCCACGACAGCCGGAGGCCTGGGAGCCCCGTCCTTCGAATCATACTTTCTCGCGGCACAACTCCAGTGGCTATCCCAGTGGACGGTGGAGCGACACGTGGAGGAGACAGTCACGGACGAAGGTAGACTACCACTGCCCGTGATCCGGCGTATGCTGTTGCCGGGCTCGAAACCGATACGCACACATCCGCTTCAGGTCGTCATAGCCCGCCGATGCATGATGCGGATACACCGCATGTCAAGGGGACGGCCGCTGTATTCCCCCATGCTCCCTCTGGTGGGGTTCCCGCGACGGAATGGACACTATACCGCGAGGGCCCTCCAGGTGTGGACGGACCACGGCGTCACAGAGATGGAGGTGTTGTTTCAGGAGGGGCAGTTGAGGACGTACGCACAGCTGGTGGAGTGGTATGACCTCCCCCAGGGACAATTCCTGAGACACAGGCAGCTGCTGGAAAGTAGTGGCCGCTTCTGGAGCCCACGCGATGGGGAACCCCCGACGCATCCGGTATTGCACACAGTGCTGCGTATGGGAGCGGGCAGTCACCTAGTCACCTGGCATTACAAAGCTATTCGGGAGTTGGCGGACGTCTCCCTGGACAAACTCCGGGAAACGTGGGAGGACGATGCAGGCCGCGTATTCAACGATGTGGAGTGCCGTAAAGCCCTGGAGTCCCCCAAAAAGGTGTCCAGGAACGCGCGATTTAAAAATATCCAATTCAACATTCTCCACCGGGCGTATCTTACTCCAGACAAACTCCACCGGTTTTACCCCGATACGCGATTTGACTGCCCCCGATGTCACCTGGCGGACGCCGATTTCAAGCATATGTTCTGGGCCTGTCCCTCCATACACCGTTTTTGGGGGGAGGTGTACCAAACCGTTCGCTACAACTGAAATCCCGGCTGCCGCCACCTGGAAGGAGTGTGCACTGGGGTTGTCCCCGAAGAAGAAAACCGCGAAGGTGCAATGGAAGTTTATGTCCTTGGCCGTGCTCCTCGCGGAAAGGAACATCGCGATGCATTGGAGGGCCCCAGGAGGACCGTCCACACCGGCATGGGCAGGCGCAGTGCTCAAATGGGGAGCAGCCGAGGAGGAACTGTTGAGGGAGGAGGATGCAAAGGGCTCCCGTAAACGCCCGATATCTATGGAATGGGCGCAACTCCTCATCCTTTTTAAGCAAAAATACGAGTCGAGGGACGCCCCGGACGTGACACAGCTCACCCCTCACGCCTCTCCGGCTTCCCCTGGCCGCCCCGACCTGGCGGAGGTCGCGGACAACTCCGTAGGTAGGCAGCGTACCTAGGTGCGAGAGCGAGCGCGGACCCGGCCCCCTGTGTCGCGACAAGCGACAACCGACAGGCTCGACCCCCCCCCCCTCTCCTAGGTAGGCCTCAGGACGGATCGCTCGCACTAGCTATCAGTCCTCCCACAATCTGGCACGAGAACCTCGCCCCCACCAGTCCCACACCCCCACCCCCCTTCCATTTTTCACCTCCTACTCCCTTCCTTTCCCCTCCCCTTCTTTTTCCAAGTTTAAGGGTCCTCCCCCCCCTCCCTAGGACCCGTTCCAAACCGCCCCGTAGGCGGTAGTTGCCCCGGTTGACGGCTCACACGCCGTGGTCCTAGATACATGACCTGACAGTGAATCTGGGAAAGAAGGGAACGTTGCATACAGTGCATTGGGGAGGTAGTGCTGACCCCGATAGAGACGGACGCTGGCGACATTACCGTGCAGACATACACGGGGACCGAGCAGAGCGCACTAGGGGGTGACCAGCCTTACCGATTATAACAGGTACCCTCGGCAACTAACGGACTACAGCACCCACTCACTATAGATCACGCAAAGGTTGATGATGATGTAATGAAATGATTGGAGCATATATAAGCGAAAGTTCAATGTAATGAAATGCATGCAAAACCCTAATAAAAAAATTGAAATAAAAAAATGTGAGCACTACTTGTGCTGCCTGGAGCACAGGACTTGAGAGTACCACCAAGCTGTGGAAATGCTCTGTATCTGTTCTGTAAGTCTGCGTTAACCAATGTATGTGCAGGTGTCTAGATTTGATATTAATTACTTCTGTAAGTGTCTCCACGATCCTAAATAGGACACAGTTATCCTTCTGTATTATTTGTTACCCCCTCCACCCTCTTTCCATTGACATTCCTTAGACTAATAAGGCCCTGATGTTGACTGTAATGTTTTTTTATGTTGTATTTTTCAGCCTGCAATAAAACTGAATGGAAATGCTTTAAAAAAAGAATTGTTTTGGGAGTTGGAGAAATTAGAGGGAGTTAAAGATGAATTGGATAGAAATATGCCGATTGATCGTCCAACACAGAAGCTGCTTACTTATAAGAAAGACCACCTAACAGTCACATTAGAGAGACTTGGGAAGTTGAATTATAAATACTACAGAGAAAAAGTGTCCGCAGAACGGTCTATGGCAGACAAAATGTTTGTGTTGTTGCTGAAAAGGAAGGACCTTATCAAGTCGTGAAGAAGCTGTGAGGAAGGGATTGCGCCTTGACACACTAGCAACAGAGCACCAGCAAGATATTCTGAGACTACCTCAGAACACTCTACTCCCAACCCAATATGTAATTTCTTAGATCAACAGAGGGCACATTGCTGGCAAGTGACTTGAAGAGGTTAGATAACACGATGTTGTTTGACGTAACCAAAACTGGGAGGTATCAGAGCATCGGCTGTTGGCCATCTGGTGGAGATGAAATTCCAATGGAATCCTAACAGTCCAAGTGTTCTGTGATGCAGAGAAATTCCTATTACTACTTGCTGTTATGGAGATTCTTGAAAAAACAATATTAGAGTGACCAGGTATGTGTTGATAATCAAACTGGGGAATGTCCCATTAGATTTTACAGCATATAGACCTCTGTCCATTTGGGTACTAAGATGTTCAGTGTGAACGATGAGACTGCAGAGGGTAAAAACATCCATGGGTACTCTCTGACCTACAATGGGTTTACGCCTCATGGGAGCACAGCTAATCATTTAAGGTGGCTGACACAAGTAATGGCTGCAGCGAGAATACATTCACAGTGTCAATGGGCACAGAAAATGGTTTTGCCACTATGGATATGACGTTTCCTTTTAGGGCACATCATCATATGAAACAGTGATTGATTCATGACCTAGGTAGAGCTTATTGTATAGAAATCCCAGTGAATGGGCAAACCTGTATTGAGGGATGGGGAGTGGAGAGGGTTGAGCTGTGGGATACAGAACCCAATGCAAGGGTGTGCATGGGCAAAACTCCTGGAACCATTGGCCTATCTAAAAAAGCTTTGGGAAAGACATTAGGTTTCGCCAATGGTATTTATAATAAGGTGTGTGGAGCAGTGTATGAGTGCAGTGAGAATGGTGTGAGTGCTCTCTCTGTGCAGGGTGAGTGGAGCATGAATAAAGGTTGATAAGTGAGTGCAGGGTGAAAGTGCCTCAATGCATTGTGATTGATGCGTGTTCAGTAGGGCTGGGCGGAATTTGCGGAATGCCTCTTCGCGGAATTTTGAAAAAAAATTGTGGAAAACGAGCGCACAACCTGAGGGACCGTGTGCCCGGGACTGGGGTCCCTCGTGCTTGGGCAGGCTCCCCCATCTCCCCGGCCTGGCTGCGTTGAGAAGCAGGGACCGGCCCCGGGCCTCCTGATTTTTGGCCAGGGCCTGGGATCCCACGTCCTGCGGCCTGCCAAGTGTCCATCTGCCCGGGACAAGGGACCCTGGTGCAGAGCCCCGGAGCCCTGCAAGGGCAGGCGGGAGCCCTACCGCTATGGCTCGGTGTGGGCAGCTGGGAGTCCTTTCGGTCCCGGCCATCTGGTCGCACCTTTCCCTCGGCCATCTGGTCGCACGCAATGCTTTCCAATGGGGCGACCAGATGTCCGGGCCAGCCTGGAAGTCCCGATGAGGGCTCATTTGACTCCCGGATCCCAGTCAGGGCTCCAGGAGGTCGGGCGCACCCGCGCCTAGGATCCCCTCCGTCACACGGAGCGCGAGGGTTACAAGAAAGGTGGGTAGCCTTCCTCCGGATTAGTAGGGGCAGGGTATGCCGGGACACCCCTCCCGGGGATGGCGGTTCTCAGGCGGGGACCAGATGGGCCAAGCCCGGACGACACTTCCCCGGGGCGTCCGGTGCTCCCTCCTCCAGCCCGCGGCGAGGCAAAGTGCCCAGGACGGGCTCCATGGGTCCCCCGGGCGTCCACCGAGGCCTGCAGCCCCAAAGCCCTGCAGCCCTGGAGCCCTTCAGCCCGGAGCCCTGGAGCCCTGCAGGCCCGGAGCCCTGCAGGCCCGGAGCCCTGCAGGCCCGGAGCCCTGCAGGCCCGGAGCCCTGCAGCCCCGGAGCCCTGCAGGCCCGGAGCCCTGCAGCCCCGGAGCCCTGCAGGCCCGGAGCCCTGCAGGCCCGGAGCCCTGCAGCCCTGGAGCCCTGCAGGCCCGGAGCCCTGCAGCCCCGGAGCCCTGCAGCCACGGAGCCCTGCGTGGGCAGGCGGGAACCCTAGCGCGAATGCTTGGGGTTGGACAGATGGGAGTCCTTTCAGTCCCGTCCATCTGGTTGCACCTCTCCCCTCGGCCATCTGGTCGCGCGCAATGCTTTCCAATGGGGCGACCAGATGGCCGGGCCAGCCTGGAAGTCCCAATGAAAGTCCATTCGCCTCGCGGATCCCAGCCAGGGCTCCAGGAGGCCGGGCGCGTCCGCGCCTAGGGTCCCCTCCGTCACTCGGAGCGCGAGGGTTACAAGAAAGGTGGGTAACCTTCCTCCGGATTAGTAGGGGCAGGGTATGCCGGGACACCCCTCCCGGGGATGGCGGTTCTCAGGCGGGGACCAGATGGGCCAAGCCCGGACGACACTTCCCCGGGGCGTCCGGTGCTCCCTCCTCCAGCCCGTGGCGAGGCAAAGTGCCCAGGACGGGCTCCATGGGTCCCCCGGGCATCCACCGAGGCCTGCAGCCCCAAAGCCCTGCAGCCCTGGAGCCCTTCAGCCCGGAGCCCTGGAGCCCTGCAGGCCCGGAGCCCTGCAGCCCCGGAGCCCTGCAGGCCCGGAGCCCTGCAGCCCCGGAGCCCTGCAGGCCCGGAGCCCTGCAGGCCCGGAGCCCTGCAGCCCTGCAGCCCTGCAGGCCCGGAGCCCTGCAGCCCCGGAGCCCTGCAGCCCTGGAGCCCTGCGTGGGCAGGCGGGAACCCTAGCGCGAAGGCTCGGGGTTGGACAGATGGGAGTCCTTTCAGTCCCGTCCATCTGGTTGCACCTCTCCCCTCGGCCATCTGGTCGCGCGCAATGCTTTCCAATGGGGCGACCAGATGGCCGGGCCAGCCTTGAAGTCCCGATGAGGGTCCATTCGCCTCGCGGATCACAGCCAGGGCTCCAGGAGGCCGGGCGCGTCCGCGCCTAGGGTCCCCTCCGTCACTCGGATCGCGAGGGTTACAAGAAAGGTGGGTAGCCTTCCTCCGGATTAGTAGGGCCAGGGTATGCCGGGACACCCCTCCCGGGGATGGCGGTTCTCAGGCGGGGACCAGATGGGCCAAGCCCGGACGACACTTCCCCGGGGCGTCCGGTGCTCCCTCCTCCAGCCCGCGGCGAGGCAAAGTGCCCAGGACGGGCTCCATGGGTCCCCCGGGCGTCCACCGAGGCCTGCAGCCCCAAAGCCCTGCAGCCCTGGAGCCCTTCAGCCTGGAGCCCTGGAGCCCTGCAGGCCCGGAGCCCTGCAGGCCCGGAGTCCTGCAGGCCCGGAGCCCTGCAGGCCCGGAGCCCTGCAGCCCCGGAGCCCTGCAGGCCCGGAGCCCTGCAGGCCCGGAGCCCTGCAGCCCTGGAGCCCTGCAAGCCCGGAGCCCTGCAGCCCCGGAGCCCTGCAGCCACGGAGCCCTGCGTGGGCAGGCAGGAACCCTAGCGCGAAGGCTCGGGGTTGGACAGATGGGAGTCCTTTCAGTCCCGTCCATCTGGTTGCACCTCTCCCCTCGGCCATCTGGTCGCGCGCAATGCTTTCCAATGGGGCGACCAGATGACCGGGCCAGCCTGGAAGTCCCAATGAAGGTCCATTCGCCTCGTGGATCCCAGCCAGGGCTCCAGGAGGCCGGGCACGTCCGCGCCTAGGGTCCCCTCCGTCACTCGGAGCGCGAGGGTTACAAGAAAGGTGGGTAGCCTTGCTCCGGATTAGTAGGGGCAGGGTATGCCGGGACACCCCTCCCGGGGATGGCGGTTCTCAGGCGGGGACCAGATGGGCCAAGCCCGGACAACACTTCCCCGGGGCGTCCGGTGCTCCCTCCTCCAGCCCGTGGCGAGGCAAAGTGCCCAGGACGGGCTCCATGGGTCCCCCGGGCGTCCACCGAGGCCTGCAGCCCCAAAGCCCTGCAGCCCTGGAGCCCTTCAGCCCGGAGCCCTGGAGCCCTGCAGGCCCAGAGCCCTGCAGGCCCGGAGCCCTGCAGGCCCGGAGCCCTGCAGCCCAGAGCCCTGCAGGCCCGGAGCCCTGCAGGCCCGGAGCCCTGCAGGCCCGGAGCCCTGCAGCCCCGGAGCCCTGCAGGCCCGGAACCCTGCAGGCCCGGAGCCCTGCAGCCCTGGAGCCCTGCAGGCCCGGAGCCCTGCAGCCCCGGAGAACTGCAGCCACGGAGCCCTGCGTGGGCAGGCGGGAACCCTAGCGCGAAGGCTCGGGGTTGGACAGATGGGAGTCCTTTCAGTCCCGTCCATCTGGTTGCACCTCTCCCCTCAGCCATCTGGTCGCGCGCAATGCTTTCCAATGGGGCGACCAGATGGCCGGGCCAGCCTGGAAGTCCCGATGAGGGTCCATTCGCCTCGGGGATCCCAACCAGGGCTCCAGGAGGCCGGGCGCGTCCGCGCCTAGGGTCCCCTCCGTCACTCGGAGCGCGAGGGTTACAAGAAAGGTGGGTAGCCTTCCTCTGGATTAGTAGGGGCAGGGTATGCCGGGACACCCGTCCCGGGGATGGCGGTTCTCAGGCGGGGACTAGATGGGCCAAGCCCGGACGACACTTCCTCGGGGCGTCCGGTGCTCCCTCCTCCAGCCCGCGGCGAGGCAAAGTGCCCAGGAGGGGCTCCATGGGTCCCCCGGGCGTCCACCGAGGCCTGCAGCCCCAAAGCCCTGCAGCCCTGGAGCCCTTCAGCCCGGAGCCCTGGAGCCCTGCAGGCCCAGAGCCCTGCAGGCCCGGAGCCCTGCAGGCCCGGAGCCCTGCAGCCCGGAGCCCTGCAGGCCCGGAGCCCTGCAGGCCCGGAGCCCTGCAGGCCCGGAGCCCTGCAGCCCCGGAGCCCTGCAGGCCCGGAACCCTGCAGGCCCGGAGCCCTGCAGCCCTGGAGCCCTGCAGGCCCGGAGCCCTGCAGCCCCGGAGAACTGCAGCCACGGAGCCCTGCGTGGGCAGGCGGGAACCCTAGCGCGAAGGCTCGGGGTTGGACAGATGGGAGTCCCTTCAGTCCCGTCCATCTGGTTGCACCTCTCCCCTCGGCCATCTGGTCGCGCGCAATGCTTTCCAATGGGGCGACCAGATGGCCGGGCCAGCCTGGAAGTCCCGATGAGGGTCCATTCGACTCGCGGATCCCAGCCAGGGCTCCAGGAGGCCGTGCGCGTCCGCGCCTAGGGTCCCCTCCGTCACTCGGAGCGCGAGGGTTACAAGAAAGGTGGGTAGCCTTCCTCCGGATTAGTTGGGGCAGGGTATGCCGGGACACCCCTCCCGGGGATGGCGGTTCTCAGGCGGGGACCAGATGGGCCAAGCCCGGACGACACTTCCCCGGGGCGTCCGGTGCTCCCTCCTCCAGCCCGTGGCGAGGCAAAGTGCCCAGGACGGGCTCCATGGGTCCCCCGGGCGTCCACCGAGGCCTGCAGCCCCAAAGCCCTGCAGCCCTGGAGCCCTTCAGCCCGGAGCCCTGGAGCCCTGCAGGCCCGGAGCCCTGCAGGCCCAGAGCCCTGCAGCCCCGGAGCCCTGCAGGCCCGGAGCCCTGCAGCCCCGGAGCCCTGCAGGCCCGGAGCCCTGCAGGCCCGGAGCCCTGCAGCCCTGGAGCCCTGCAGACCCGGAGCCCTGCAGCCCCGGAGCCCTGCAGCCACGGAGCCCTGCGTGGGCAGGCGGGAACCCTAGCGCGAAGGCTCGGGGTTGGACAGATGGGAGTCCTTTCAGTCCCGTCCATCTGGTTGCACCTCTCCCCTCGGCCATCTGGTCGCGCGCAATGCTTTCCAATGGGGCGACCAGATGGCCGGGCCAGCCTGGAGGTCCCGATGAGGGTCCATTCACCTCGCGGATCCCAGCCAGGGCTCCAGGAGGCCGGGCGCGTCCGCGCCTAGGGTCCCCTCCGTCACTCGGAGCGCGAGGGTTACAAGAAAGGTGGGTAGCCTTCCTCTGGATTAGTAGGGGCAGGGTATGCCGGGACACCCCTCCCGGGGATGGCGGTTCTCAGGCGGGGACCAGATGGGCCAAGCCCGGATGACACTTCCCCGGGGCGTCCGGTGCTCCCTCCTCCAGCCCGCGGCGAGGCAAAGTGCCCAGGACGGGCTCCATGGGTCCCCCGGCCGTCCACCGAGGCCTGCAGCCCCAAAGCCCTGCAGCCCTGGAGCCCTTCAGCCCGGAGCCCTGGAGCCCTGCAGGCCCGGAGCCCTGCAGGCCCGGAGCCCTACAGCCCCGGAGCCCTGCAGGCCCTGGAGCCCTGCAGGCCCGGAGCCCTGCAGGCCCGGAGCCCGCCTGGAAGTCCCGATGAGGGTCCATTCGACTCGCGGATCCCAGCCAGGGCTCCAGGAGGCCGTGCGCGTCCGCGCCTAGGGTCCCCTCCGTCACTCGGAGCGCGAGGGTTACAAGAAAGGTGGGTAGCCTTCCTCCGGATTAGTTGGGGCAGGGTATGCCGGGACACCCCTCCCGGGGATGGCGGTTCTCAGGCGGGGACCAGATGGGCCAAGCCCGGACGACACTTCCCCGGGGCGTCCGGTGCTCCCTCCTCCAGCCCGTGGCGAGGCAAAGTGCCCAGGACGGGCTCCATGGGTCCCCCGGGCGTCCACCGAGGCCTGCAGCCCCAAAGCCCTGCAGCCCTGGAGCCCTTCAGCCCGGAGCCCTGGAGCCCTGCAGGCCCGGAGCCCTGCAGGCCCAGAGCCCTGCAGCCCCGGAGCCCTGCAGGCCCGGAGCCCTGCAGCCCCGGAGCCCTGCAGGCCCGGAGCCCTGCAGGCCCGGAGCCCTGCAGCCCTGGAGCCCTGCAGACCCGGAGCCCTGCAGCCCCGGAGCCCTGCAGCCACGGAGCCCTGCGTGGGCAGGCGGGAACCCTAGCGCGAAGGCTCGGGGTTGGACAGATGGGAGTCCTTTCAGTCCCGTCCATCTGGTTGCACCTCTCCCCTCGGCCATCTGGTCGCGCGCAATGCTTTCCAATGGGGCGACCAGATGGCCGGGCCAGCCTGGAGGTCCCGATGAGGGTCCATTCACCTCGCGGATCCCAGCCAGGGCTCCAGGAGGCCGGGCGCGTCCGCGCCTAGGGTCCCCTCCGTCACTCGGAGCGCGAGGGTTACAAGAAAGGTGGGTAGCCTTCCTCTGGATTAGTAGGGGCAGGGTATGCCGGGACACCCCTCCCGGGGATGGCGGTTCTCAGGCGGGGACCAGATGGGCCAAGCCCGGATGACACTTCCCCGGGGCGTCCGGTGCTCCCTCCTCCAGCCCGCGGCGAGGCAAAGTGCCCAGGACGGGCTCCATGGGTCCCCCGGCCGTCCACCGAGGCCTGCAGCCCCAAAGCCCTGCAGCCCTGGAGCCCTTCAGCCCGGAGCCCTGGAGCCCTGCAGGCCCGGAGCCCTGCAGGCCCGGAGCCCTACAGCCCCGGAGCCCTGCAGGCCCTGGAGCCCTGCAGGCCCGGAGCCCTGCAGGCCCGGAGCCCTGCAGGCCCGGAGCCCTGCAGCCCTGGAGCCCTGCAGGCCCGGAGCCCTGCAGCCACGGAGCCCTGCGTGGGCAGGCGGGAATCCTAGCGCGAAGGCTCGGGGTTGGACAGATGGGAGTCCTTTCAGTCCCGTCCATCTGGTTGCACCTCTCCCCTCGGCCATCTGGTCGCGCGCAATGCCTTCCAATGGGGCGACCAGATGGCCGGGCCAGCCTGGAAGTCCCGATGAGGGTCCATTCGCCTCGCGGATCCCAGCCAGGGCTCCAGGAGGCCGTGCGCGTCCGCGCCTAGGGTCCCCTCCGTCACTCGGAGCGTGAGGGTTACAAGAAAGGTGGGTAGCCTTCCTCCGGATTAGTAGGGGCAGGGTATGCCGGGACACCCCTCCCGGGGATGGCGGTTCTCAGGTGGGGACCAGATGGGCCAAGCCCGGACGACACTTCCCCGGGGCGTCCGGTGCTCCCTCCTCCAGCCCGCGGCGAGGCAAAGTGCCCAGGACGGGCTCCATGGGTCCCCCGGGCGTCCACCGAGGCCTGCAGCCCCAAAGCCCTTCAGCCCTGGAGCCCTTCAGCCCGGAGCCCTGGAGCCCTGCAGGCCTGGAGCCCTGCAGGCCCGGAGCCCTGCAGGCCCGGAGCCCTGCAGCCACGGAGCCCTGCGTGGGCAGGCGGGAACCCTAGCGCGAAGGCTCGGGGTTGGACAGATGGGAGTCCTTTCAGTCCCGTCCATCTGGTTGCACCTCTCCCCTCGGCCATCTGGTCGCGCGCAATGCTTTCCAATGGGGCGACCAGATGGCCGGGCCAGCCTGGAAGTCCCGATGAGGGTCCATTCGACTCGCGGATCCCAGCCAAGGCTCCAGGAGGCCGTGCGCGTCCGCGCCTAGGGTCCCCTCCGTCACTCGGAGCGCGAGGGTTACAAGAAAGGTGGGTAGCCTTCCTCCGGATTAGTAGGGGCTGGGTATGCCGGGACACCCCTCCCGGGGATGGCGGTTCTCAGGTGGGGACCAGATGGGCCAAGCCCGGACGACACTTCCCCGGGGCGTCCGGTGCTCCCTCCTCCAGCCCGCGGCGAGGCAAAGTGCCCAGGACGGGCTCCATGGGTCCCCCGGGCGTCCACCGAGGCCTGCAGCCCCAAAGCCCTTCAGCCCTGGAGCCCTTCAGCCCGGAGCCCTGGAGCCCTGCAGGCCTGGAGCCCTGCAGGCCCGGAGCCCTGCAGCCACGGAGCCCTGCGTGGGCAGGCGGGAACCCTAGCGTGAAGGCTCGGGGTTGGACAGATGGGAGTCCTTTCAGTCCCGTCCATCTGGTTGCACCTCTCCCCTCGGCCATCTGGTCGCGCGCAATGCTTTCCAATGGGGCGACCAGATGGCCGGGCCAGCCTGGAAGTCCCGATGAGGGTCCATTCACCTCGCGGATCCCAGCCAGGGCTCCAGGAGGCCGTGCGCATCCGCGCCTAGGGTCCCCTCCGTCACTCGGAGCGCGAGGGTTACAAGAAAGGTGGGTAGCCTTCCTCCGGATTAGTTGGGGCAGGGTATGCCGGGACACCCCTCCCGGGGATGGCGGTTCTCAGGCGGGGACCAGATGGGCCAAGCCCGGACGACACTTCCCCGGGGCGTCCGGTGCTCCCTCCTCCAGCCCGTGGCGAGGCAAAGTGCCCAGGACGGGCTCCATGGGTCCCCCGGGCGTCCACCGAGGCCTGCAGCCCCAAAGCCCTGCAGCCCTTCAGCCCGGAGCCCTGGAGCCCTGCAGGCCCGGAGCCCTGCAGGCCCAGAGCCCTGCAGCCCTGGAGCCCTGCAGGCCCGGAGCCCTGCAGCCCCGGAGCCCTGCAGGCCCGGAGCCCTGCAGGCCCGGAGCCCTGCAGCCCTGGAGCCCTGCAGGCCCGGAGCCCTGCAGCCCCGGAGCCCTGCAGCCACGGAGCCCTGCGTGGGCAGGCAGGAACCCTAGCGCGAAGGCTCGGGGTTGGACAGATGGGAGTCCTTTCAGTCCCGTCCATCTGGTTGCACCTCTCTCCTCGGCCATCGGGTCGCGCGCAATGCTATCCAATGGGGCGACAAGATGGCCGGGCCAGCCTGGAAGTCCCGATGAGGGTCCATTCGCCTCGTGGATCCCAGCCAGGGCTCCAGGAGGCCTGGCGCGTCCGCGCCTAGGGTCCCCTCCGTCACTCGGAGCGCGAGGGTTACAAGAAAGGTGGGTAGCCTTCCTCTGGATTAGTAGGGGCAGGGTATGCCGGGACACCCCTCCCGGGGATGGCGGTTCTCAGGCGGGGACCAGATGGGCCAAGCCCGGATGACACTTCCCCGGGGCGTCCGGTGCTCCCTCCTCCAGCCCGCGGCGAGGCAAAGTGCCCAGGACGGGCTCCATGGGTCCCCCGGCCGTCCACCGAGGCCTGCAGCCCCAAAGCCCTGCAGCCCTGGAGCCCTTCAGCCCGGAGCCCTGGAGCCCTGGAGCCCTGCAGGCCCGGAGCCCTGCAGGCCCGGAGCCCTACAGCCCCGGAGCCCTGCAGGCCCTGGAGCCCTGCAGGCCCGGAGCCCTGCAGGCCCGGAGCCCTGCAGGCCCGGAGCCCTGCAGCCCTGGAGCCCTGCAGGCCCGGAGCCCTGCAGCCACGGAGCCCTGCGTGGGCAGGCGGGAATCCTAGCGCGAAGGCTCGGGGTTGGACAGATGGGAGTCCTTTCAGTCCCGTCCATCTGGTTGCACCTCTCCCCTCGGCCATCTGGTCGCGCGCAATGCTTTCCAATGGGGCGACCAGATGGCCGGGCCAGCCTGGAAGTCCCGATGAGGGTCCATTCGCCTCGCGGATCCCAGCCAGGGCTCCAGGAGGCCGTGCGCGTCCGCGCCTAGGGTCCCCTCCGTCACTCGGAGCGTGAGGGTTACAAGAAAGGTGGGTAGCCTTCCTCCGGATTAGTAGGGGCAGGGTATGCCGGGACACCCCTCCCGGGGATGGCGGTTCTCAGGTGGGGACCAGATGGGCCAAGCCCGGACGACACTTCCCCGGGCGTCCGGTGCTCCCTCCTCCAGCCCGCGGCGAGGCAAAGTGCCCAGGACGGGCTCCATGGGTCCCCCGGGCGTCCACCGAGGCCTGCAGCCCCAAAGCCCTTCAGCCCTGGAGCCCTTCAGCCCGGAGCCCTGGAGCCCTGCAGGCCTGGAGCCCTGCAGGCCCGGAGCCCTGCAGCCACGGAGCCCTGCGTGGGCAGGCGGGAACCCTAGCGCGAAGGCTCGGGGTTGGACAGATGGGAGTCCTTTCAGTCCCGTCCATCTGGTTGCACCTCTCCCCTCGGCCATCTGGTCGCGCGCAATGCTTTCCAATGGGGCGACCAGATGGCCGGGCCAGCCTGGAAGTCCCGATGAGGGTCCATTCGACTCGCGGATCCCAGCCAAGGCTCCAGGAGGCCGTGCGCGTCCGCGCCTAGGGTCCCCTCCGTCACTCGGAGCGCGAGGGTTACAAGAAAGGTGGGTAGCCTTCCTCCGGATTAGTAGGGGCAGGGTATGCCGGGACACCCCTCCCGGGGATGGCGGTTCTCAGGCGGGGAACAGATGGGCAAAGCCCGGACGACACTTCCCCGGGGCGTCCGGTGCTCCCTCCTCCAGCCCGCGGTGAGGCAAAGTGCCCAGGACGGGCTCCATGGGTCCCCCGGCCGTCCACCGAGGCCTGCAGCCCCAAAGCCCTGCAGCCCTGGAGCCCTTCAGCCCGGAGCCCTGGAGCCCTGGAGCCCTGCAGGCCCGGAGCCCTGCAGGCCCGGAGCCCTACAGCCCCGGAGCCCTGCAGGCCCTGGAGCCCTGCAGGCCCGGAGCCCTGCAGGCCCGGAGCCCTGCAGGCCCGGAGCCCTGCAGCCCTGGAGCCCTGCAGGCCCGGAGCCCTGCAGCCACGGAGCCCTGCGTGGGCAGGCGGGAATCCTAGCGCGAAGGCTCGGGGTTGGACAGATGGGAGTCCTTTCAGTCCCGTCCATCTGGTTGCACCTCTCCCCTCGGCCATCTGGTCGCGCGCAATGCCTTCCAATGGGGCGACCAGATGGCCGGGCCAGCCTGGAAGTCCCGATGAGGGTCCATTCGCCTCGCGGATCCCAGCCAGGGCTCCAGGAGGCCGTGCGCGTCCGCGCCTAGGGTCCCCTCCGTCACTCGGAGCGTGAGGGTTACAAGAAAGGTGGGTAGCCTTCCTCCGGATTAGTAGGGGCAGGGTATGCCGGGACACCCCTCCCGGGGATGGCGGTTCTCAGGTGGGGACCAGATGGGCCAAGCCCGGACGACACTTCCCCGGGGCGTCCGGTGCTCCCTCCTCCAGCCCGCGGCGAGGCAAAGTGCCCAGGACGGGCTCCATGGGTCCCCCGGGCGTCCACCGAGGCCTGCAGCCCCAAAGCCCTTCAGCCCTGGAGCCCTTCAGCCCGGAGCCCTGGAGCCCTGCAGGCCTGGAGCCCTGCAGGCCCGGAGCCCTGCAGCCACGGAGCCCTGCAGCCCGGAGCCCTGCAGGCCCGGAGCCCTGCAGGCCCGGAGCCCTGCAGGCCCGGAGCCCTGCAGCCCCGGAGCCCTGCAGGCCCGGAACCCTGCAGGCCCGGAGCCCTGCAGCCCTGGAGCCCTGCAGGCCCGGAGCCCTGCAGCCCCGGAGAACTGCAGCCACGGAGCCCTGCGTGGGCAGGCGGGAACCCTAGCGCGAAGGCTCGGGGTTGGACAGATGGGAGTCCCTTCAGTCCCGTCCATCTGGTTGCACCTCTCCCCTCGGCCATCTGGTCGCGCGCAATGCTTTCCAATGGGGCGACCAGATGGCCGGGCCAGCCTGGAAGTCCCGATGAGGGTCCATTCGACTCGGGGATCCCAGCCAGGGCTCCAGGAGGCCGTGCGCGTCCGCGCCTAGGGTCCCCTCCGTCACTCGGAGCGCGAGGGTTACAAGAAAGGTGGGTAGCCTTCCTCCGGATTAGTTGGGGCAGGGTATGCCGGGACACCCCTCCCGGGGATGGCGGTTCTCAGGCGGGGACCAGATGGGCCAAGCCCGGACGACACTTCCCCGGGGCGTCCGGTGCTCCCTCCTCCAGCCCGTGGCGAGGCAAAGTGCCCAGGACGGGCTCCATGGGTCCCCCGGGCGTCCACCGAGGCCTGCAGCCCCAAAGCCCTGCAGCCCTGGAGCCCTTCAGCCCGGAGCCCTGGAGCCCTGCAGGCCCGGAGCCCTGCAGGCCCAGAGCCCTGCAGCCCCGGAGCCCTGCAGGCCCGGAGCCCTGCAGCCCCGGAGCCCTGCAGGTCCGGAGCCCTGCAGGCCCGGAGCCCTGCAGCCCTGGAGCCCTGCAGACCCGGAGCCCTGCAGCCCCGGAGCCCTGCAGCCACGGAGCCCTGCGTGGGCAGGCGGGAACCCTAGCGCGAAGGCTCGGGGTTGGACAGATGGGAGTCCTTTCAGTCCCGTCCATCTGGTTGCACCTCTCCCCTCGGCCATCTGGTCGCGCGCAATGCTTTCCAATGGGGCGACCAGATGGCCGGGCCAGCCTGGAAGTCCCGATGAGGGTCCATTCACCTCGCGGATCCCAGCCAGGGCTCCAGGAGGCCGTGCGCGTCCGCGCCTAGGGTCCCCTCCGTCACTCGGAGCGCGAGGGTTACAAGAAAGGTGGGTAGCCTTCCTCCGGATTAGTTGGGGCAGGGTATGCCGGGACACCCCTCCCGGGGATGGCGGTTCTCAGGCGGGGACCAGATGGGCCAAGCCCGGATGACACTTCCCCGGGGCGTCCGGTGCTCCCTCCTCCAGCCCGCGGCGAGGCAAAGTGCCCAGGACGGGCTCCATGGGTCCCCCGGCCGTCCACCGAGGCCTGCAGCCCCAAAGCCCTGCAGCCCTGGAGCCCTTCAGCCCGGAGCCCTGGAGCCCTGGAGCCCTGCAGGCCCGGAGCCCTGCAGGCCCGGAGCCCTGCAGGCCCGGAGCCCTACAGCCCCGGAGCCCTGCAAGCCCGGAGCCCTGCAGGCTCGGAGCCCTGCAGCCCTGGAGCCCTGCAGGCCCGGAGCCCTGCAGGCCCGGAGCCCTGCAGGCCCGGAGCCCTTCAGCCCTGGAGCCCTGCAGGCCCGGAGCCCTGTAGCCACGGAGCCCTGCGTGGGCAGGCGGGAATCCTAGCGCGAAGGCTCGGGGTTGGACAGATGGGAGTCCTTTCAGTCCCGTCCATCTGGTTGCACCTCTCCCCTCGGCCATCTGGTCGCGCGCAATGCCTTCCAATGGGGCGACCAGATGGCCGGGCCAGCCTGGAAGTCCCGATGAGGGTCCATTCGCCTCGCGGATCCCAGCCAGGGCTCCAGGAGGCCGGGCGCGTCCGCGCCTAGGGTCCCCTCCGTCACTCGGAGCGTGAGGGTTACAAGAAAGGTGGGTAGCCTTCCTCCGGATTAGAAGGGGCTGGGTATGCCGGGACACCCCTCACGGGGATGGCGGTTCTCAGGTGGGGACCAGATGGGCCAAGCCCGGACGACACTTCCCCGGGGCGTCCGGTGCTCCCTCCTCCAGCCCGCGGCGAGGCAAAGTGCCCAGGACGGGCTCCATGGGTCCCCCGGGCGTCCACCGAGGCCTGCAGCCCCAAAGCCCTTTATCCCTGGAGCCCTTCAGCCCGGAGCCCTGGAGCCCTGCAGGCCTGGAGCCCTGCAGGCCCGGAGCCCTGCAGCCACGGAGCCCTGCGTGGGCAGGCGGGAACCCTAGCGTGAAGGCTCGGGGTTGGACAGATGGGAGTCCTTTCAGTCCCGTCCATCTGGTTGCACCTCTCCCCTCGGCCATCTGGTCGCGCGCAATGCTTTCCAATGGGGCGACCAGATGGCCGGGCCAGCCTGGAAGTCCCGATGAGGGTCCATTCACCTCGCGAATCCCAGCCAGGGCTCCAGGAGGCCGTGCGCATCCGCGCCTAGGGTCCCCTCCGTCACTCGGAGCGCGAGGGTTACAAGAAAGGTGGGTAGCCTTCCTCCGGATTAGTTGGGGCAGGGTATGCCGGGACACCCCTCCCGGGGATGGCGGTTCTCAGGCGGGGACCAGATGGGCCAAGCCCGGACGACACTTCCCCGGGGCGTCCGGTGCTCCCTCCTCCAGCCCGTGGCGAGGCAAAGTGCCCAGGACGGGCTCCATGGGTCCCCCGGGCGTCCACCGAGGCCTGCAGCCCCAAAGCCCTGCAGCCCTGGAGCCCTTCAGCCCGGAGCCCTGGAGCCCTGCAGGCCCGGAGCCCTGCAGGCCCAGAGCCCTGCAGCCCTGGAGCCCTGCAGGCCCGGAGCCCTGCAGCCCCGGAGCCCTGCAGGCCCGGAGCCCTGCAGGCCCGGAGCCCTGCAGCCCTGGAGCCCTGCAGGCCCGGAGCCCTGCAGCCCCGGAGCCCTGCAGCCACGGAGCCCTGCGTGGGCAGGCAGGAACCCTAGCGCGAAGGCTCGGGGTTGGACAGATGGGAGTCCTTTCAGTCCCGTCCATCTGGTTGCACCTCTCCCCTCGGCCATCGGGTCGCGCGCAATGCTATCCAATGGGGCGACCAGATGGCCGGGCCAGCCTGGAAGTCCCGATGAGGGTCCATTCGCCTCGTGGATCCCAGCCAGGGCTCCAGGAGGCCGGGCGCGTCCGCGCCTAGGGTCCCCTCCGTCACTCGGAGCGCGAGGGTTACAAGAAAGGTGGGTAGCCTTCCTCTGGATTAGTAGGGGCAGGGTATGCCGGGACACCCCTCCCGGGGATGGCGGTTCTCAGGCGGGGACCAGATGGGCCAAGCCCGGATGACACTTCCCCGGGGCGTCCGGTGCTCCCTCCTCCAGCCCGTGGCGAGGCAAAGTGCCCAGGACGGGCTCCATGGGTCCCCCGGCCGTCCACCGAGGCCTGCAGCCCCAAAGCCCTGCAGCCCTGGAGCCCTTCAGCCCGGAGCCCTGGAGCCCTGGAGCCCTGCAGGCCCGGAGCCCTGCAGGCCCGGAGCCCTACAGCCCCGGAGCCCTGCAGGCCCTGGAGCCCTGCAGGCCCGGAGCCCTGCAGGCCCGGAGCCCTGCAGGCCCGGAGCCCTGCAGCCCTGGAGCCCTGCAGGCCCGGAGCCCTGCAGCCACGGAGCCCTGCGTGGGCAGGCGGGAATCCTAGCGCGAAGGCTCGGGGTTGGACAGATGGGAGTTCTTTCAGTCCCGTCCATCTGGTTGCACCTCTCCCCTCGGCCATCTGGTCGCGCGCAATGCCTTCCAATGGGGCGACCAGATGGCCGGGCCAGCCTGGAAGTCCCGATGAGGGTCCATTCGCCTCGCGGATCCCAGCCAGGGCTCCAGGAGGCCGTGCGCGTCCGCGCCTAGGGTCCCCTCCGTCACTCGGAGCGTGAGGGTTACAAGAAAGGTGGGTAGCCTTCCTCCGGATTAGTAGGGGCAGGGTATGCCGGGACACCCCTCCCGGGGATGGCGGTTCTCAGGTGGGGACCAGATGGGCCAAGCCCGGACGACACTTCCCCGGGGCGTCCGGTGCTCCCTCCTCCAGCCCGCGGCGAGGCAAAGTGCCCAGGACGGGCTCCATGGGTCCCCCGGGCGTCCACCGAGGCCTGCAGCCCCAAAGCCCTTCAGCCCTGGAGCCCTTCAGCCCGGAGCCCTGGAGCCCTGCAGGCCTGGAGCCCTGCAGGCCCGGAGCCCTGCAGCCACGGAGCCCTGCGTGGGCAGGCGGGAACCCTAGCGCGAAGGCTCGGGGTTGGACAGATGGGAGTCCTTTCAGTCCCGTCCATCTGGTTGCACCTCTCCCCTCGGCCATCTGGTCGCGCGCAATGCTTTCCAATGGGGCGACCAGATGGCCGGGCCAGCCTGGAAGTCCCGATGAGGGTCCATTCGACTCGCGGATCCCAGCCAAGGCTCCAGGAGGCCGTGCGCGTCCGCGCCTAGGGTCCCCTCCGTCACTCGGAGCGCGAGGGTTACAAGAAAGGTGGGTAGCCTTCCTCCGGATTAGTAGGGGCAGGGTATGCCGGGACACCCCTCCCGGGGATGGCGGTTCTCAGGCGGGGAACAGATGGGCAAAGCCCGGACGACACTTCCCCGGGGCGTCCGGTGCTCCCTCCTCCAGCCCGCGGTGAGGCAAAGTGCCCAGGACGGGCTCCATGGGTCCCCCGGGCGTCCACCGAGGCCTGCAGCCCCAAAGCCCTGCAGCCCTGGAGCCCTTCAGCCCGGAGCCCTGGAGCCCTGCAGGCCTGGAGCCCTGCAGGCCCGGAGCCCTGCAGCCACGGAGCCCTGCGTGGGCAGGCAGGAACCCTAGCGCGAAGGCTCGGGGTTGGACAGATGGGAGTCCTTTCAGTCCCGTCCATCTGGTTGCACCTCTCCCCTCGGCCATCTGGTCGCGCGCAATGCTTTCCAATGGGGCGACTAGATGGCCGGGCCAGCCTGGAAGTCCCGATGAGGGTCCATTCGCCTCGCGGATCCCAGCCAGGGCTCCAGGAGGCCTGGCGCGTCCGCGCCTAGGGTCCCCTCCGTCACTCGGAGCGCGAGGGTTACAAGAAAGGTGGGTAGCCTTCCTCCGGATTAGTAGGGGCAGGGTATGCCGGGACACCCCTCCCGGGGATGGCGGTTCTCAGGCGGGGACCAGATGGGCCAAGCCCGGACGACACTTCCCCGGGGCGTCCTGTGCTCCCTCCTCCAGCCCGCGGCGAGGCAAAGTGCCCAGGACTGGCTCCATGGGTCCCCCGGGCGTCCACCGAGGCCTGCAGCCCCAAAGCCCTGCAGCCCTGGAGCCCTTCAGCCCGGAGCCCTGGAGCCCTGCAGGCCTGGAGCCCTGAAGGCCCGGAGCCCTGCAGGCCCGGAGCCCTGCAGGCCCGGAGCCCTGCAGGCCCGGAGCCCTGCAGCCCCGGAGCCCTGCAGCCCCGGAGCCCTGCAGCCCTGGAGCCCTGCAGGCCCGGAGCCCTGCAGCCCCGGAGCCCTGCAGCCACGGAGCCCTGCGTGGGCAGGCGGGAACCCTAGCGCGAAGGCTCGGGGTTGGACAGATGGGAGTCCTTTCAGTCCCGTCCATCTGGTTGCACCTCTCCCCTCGGCCATCTGGTTGCGCGCAATGCTTTCCAATGGGGCGACCAGATGGCCGGGCCAGCCTGGAAGTCCCAATGAGGGTCCATTCGCCTCGCGGATCCCAGCCAGGGCTCCAGGAGGCCGGGCGCGTCCGCGCCTAGGGTCCCCTCCGTCACTCGGAGCGCGAGGGTTACAAGAAAGGTGGGTAGCCTTCCTCCGGATTAGTAGGGGCAGGGTATGCCGGGACACCCCTCCTGGGGATGACGGTTCTCAGGCGGGGACCAGATGGGCCAAGCCCGACGACACTTCCCCGGGGCGTCCGGTGCTCCCTCCTCCAGCCCGCGGCTATGCAAAGTGCCCAGGACGGGCTCCATGGGTCCCCCGGGCGTCCACCGAGGCCTGCAGCCCCAAAGCCCTGCAGCCCTGGAGCCCTTCAGCCCGGAGCCCTGGAGCCCTGCAGGCCCGGAGCCCTGCAGGCCCGGAGCCCTGCAGCCCCGGAGCCCTGCAGGCCCGGAGCCCTGCAGCCCCGGAGCCCTGCAGCCCCGGAGCCCTGCAGGCCCGGAGCCCTGCAGGCCCGGAGCCCTGCAGGCCCGGAGCCCTGCAGCCCTGGAGCCCTGCAGGCCCGGAGCCCTGCAGCCACGGAGAACTGCAGCCACGGAGCCCTGCGTGGGCAGGCGGGAACCCTAGCGCGAAGGCTCGGGGTTGGACAGATGGGAGTCCTTTCAGTCCCGTCCATCTGGTTGCACCTCTCCCCTCGGCCATCTGGTCGCGCGCAATGCTTTCCAATGGGGCGACCAGATGGCCGGGCCAGCCTGGAAGTCCCGATGAGGGTCCATTCGACTCGCGGATCCCAGCCAGGGCTCCAGGAGGCCGTGCGCGTCCGCGCCTAGGGTCCCCTCCGTCACTCGGAGCGCGAGGGTTACAAGAAAGGTGGGTAGCCTTCCTCCGGATTAGTAGGGGCAGGGTATGCCGGGACACCCCTCCCGGGGATGGCGGTTCTCAGGCGGGGACCAGATGGGCCAAGCCCGGACGACACTTCCCCTGGGCGTCCGGTGCTCCCTCCTCCAGCCCGCGGCGAGGCAAAGTGCCCAGGACGGGCTCCATGGGTCCCCCATGCGTCCACCGAGGCCTGCAGACCCAAAGCCCTGCAGCCCTGGAGCCCTGGAGCCCTTCAGCCCGGAGCCCTGGAGCCCTGGAGCCCTGCAGGCCCGGAGCCCTGCAGGCCCGGAGCCCTGCAGCCCCGGAGCCCTGCAGGCCCGGAGCCCTGCAGGCCCAGAGCCCTGCAGCCCCGGAGCCCTGCAGGCCCGGAGCCCTGCAGGCCCGGAGCCCTGCAGCCCTGGAGCCCTGCAGGCCCGGAGCCCTGCAGCCCCGGAGCCCTGCAGCCACGGAGCCCTGCGTGGGCAGGCAGGAACCCTAGCGCGAAGGCTCGGGGTTGGACAGATGGGAGTCCTTTCAGTCCCGTCCATCTGGTTGCACCTCTCCCCTCGGCCATCTGGTCGCGCGCAATGCTTTCCAATGGGGCGACCAGATGGCCGGGCCAGCCTGGAAGTCCCGATGAGGGTCCATTCGCCTCGCGGATCCCAGCCAGGGCTCCAGGAGGCCGGGCGCGTCCGCGCCTAGGGTCCCCTCCGTCACTCGGAGCGCGAGGGTTACAAGAAAGGTGGGTAGCCTTCCTCCGGATTAGTAGGGGCAGGGTATGCCGGGACACCCCTCCCGGGGATGGCGGTTCTCAGGCGGGGACCAGATGGGCCAAGCCTGGACGACACTTCCCCGGGGCGTCCGGTGCTCCCTCCTCCAGCCCGCGGCGAGGCAAAATGCCCAGGACGGGCTCCATGGGTCCCCCGGGCGTCCACCGAGGCCTACAGCCCCAAAGCCCTGCAGCCCTGGATCCCTTCAGCCCGGAGCCCTGGAGCCCTGCAGGCCCGGAGCCCTGCAGGCCCGGAGCCCTGCAGGCCCGGAGCCCTGCAGCCCCGGAGCCCTGCAGCCCCGGAGCCCTGCAGCCCTGGAGCCCTGCAGGCCCGGAGCCCTGCAGCCCTGGAGCCCTGCAGCCACGGAGCCCTGCGTGGGCAGGCGGGAACCCTAGCGCGAAGGCTCGGGGTTGGACAGATGGGAGTCCTTTCAGTCCCGTCCATCTGGTTGCACCTCTCCCCTCGGCCATCTGGTTGCGCGCAATGCTTTCCAATGGGGCGACCAGATGGCCGGGCCAGCCTGGAAGTCCCAATGAGGGTCCATTCGCCTCGCGGATCCCAGCCAGGGCTCCAGGAGGCCAGGCGCGTCCGCGCCTAGGGTCCCCTCCGTCACTCGGAGCGCGAGGGTTACAAGAAAGGTGGGTAGCCTTCCTCCGGTTAGTAGGGGCAGGGTATGCCGGGACACCCCTCCTGGGGATGACGGTTCTCAGGCGGGGACCAGATGGGCCAAGCCCGACGACACTTCCCCGGGGCGTCCGGTGCTCCCTCCTCCAGCCCGCGGCAAGGCAAAGTGCCCAGGACGGGCTCCATGGGTCCCCCGGGCGTCCACCGAGGCCTGCAGCCCCAAAGCCCTGCAGCCCTGGAGCCCTGCAGGCCCGGAGCCCTGCAGGCCCGGAGCCCTGCAGCCCCGGAGCCCTGCAGGCCCGGAGCCCTGCAGGCCCGGAGCCCTGCAGCCCCGGAGCCCTGCAGGCCCGGAGCCCTGCAGGCCCGGAGCCCTGCAGCCCTGGAGCCCTGCAGGCCCTGGAGCCCTGCAGGCCCGGAGCCCTGCAGGCCCCGAGCCCTGCAGGCCCGGAGCCCTGCAGCCCTGGAGCCCTGCAGGCCCGGAGCCCTGCGTGGGCAGGCGGGAACCCTAGAGCGAAGGCTTTGGGTTGGACAGATGGGAGTCCTTTCAGTCCCGTTCATCTGGTTGCACCTCTCCCCTCGGCCATCTGGTCGCGCGCAATGCTTTCCAATGGGGCGACCAGATGGCCGGGCCGGCCTGGAAGTCCCGATGAGGGTCCATTCGCCTCCTAGGATCCCAGCCAGGGCTCCAGGAGGCCGGGCGCGTCCGGGCCTAGGGTCCCCTCCGTCACTCGGAGCGCGTGGGTTACAAGAAAGGGGGGTAGCCTTCCTCCGGATTAGTATGGGCAGGGTATGCCGGAAGACCCCTCCGGGGCTTGCGGTTCTTTGCCGGGGACCAGATGGGCTACGCCCGGGCAACATCCTCCCAGGCTTCACTCCTCCGGCCCGCTGCGTGGCAAAGTGCCCAGGGAAGGGCTCCACGGGTCCCGGGCAGTCCTACCCCCGGGGCGCCCGGGCCCGAGAGCTCCGTCGGCCCTCCCCGTGCCCGAGTCCCAGCCGCTGTCCCCCAGCCCCCGGGAAGCAGAGAGCCCGCCGAGCCCATGGTTCAGGCGGGAGCCCTACCGCTATGTAGCCTTCCTCCGGATTACTAGGGACAGGGTACTCTGGGACCCCTCTCGGTCCTCAGCCGGCAGCTGGACGGGCCCGGATGCTGCCCCGGTCCTGTCCCGGGGACTGCCGCGTGGCAGGGTGCCCGGGAGGCGGGCTCCGGAGGGCCCGGGGAGGCTTCCCCTGCGCCTGCGGGCCTGGGAGCCCCGGCTGGGTCCAGGGGCCTGGCCGGGCCCCGGGTCGGGGTCTCCGGCCCCGGGCCCCGTCCCCGGAGCCCTGCAGCCCCGGAGCCCTGCAGCCACGGAGCCCTGCGTGGGCAGGCAGGAACCCTAGCGCGAAGGCTCGGGGTTGGACAGATGGGAGTCCTTTCAGTCCCGTCCATCTGGTTGCACCTCTCCCCTCGGCCATCTGGTCGCGCGCAATGCTTTCCAATGGGGCGACCAGATGGCCGGGCCAGCCTGGAAGTCCCGATGAGGGTCCATTCGCCTCGCGGATCCCAGCCAGGGCTCCAGGAGGCCGGGCGCGTCCGCGCCTAGGGTCCCCTCCGTCACTCGGAGCGCGAGGGTTACAAGAAAGGTGGGTAGCCTTCCTCCGGATTAGTAGGGGCAGGGTATGCCGGGACACCCCTCCCGGGGATGGCGGTTCTCAGGCGGGGACCAGATGGGCCAAGCCCGGACGACACTTCCCCGGGGCGTCCGGTGCTCCCTCCTCCAGCCCGCGGCGAGGCAAAGTGCCCAGGATGGGCTCCATGGGTCCCCCGGGCGTCCACCGAGGCCTGCAGCCCCAAAGCCCTGCAGCCCTGGAGCCCTTCAGCCCGGAGCCCTTGTTGGACCTGGCCCTTTTTGAAGGGTCATCCCTAAACTTTTTGCCTTCCTCCTGTATTTTTTCTGACCTGGTGTTGGCTGATTTATGACTCTGGGCACCTTACCACTGCTGACCAGTGCTAAGGTGCATATGCTCTCCCTATGGTAAAATGTATACATTGATTGGTGTCCATGATTGGTTCATTTGGTTTACTGTCAGCCCCTAGTAGAGTGCACCAGGAGTGCCAGGGCTTGTAAATACAAATGCCGCTAGTGGGCTTGCAGCACTGGTTGTGCCACCCACAGAAGCGGCCTAGTAAAATGTGTCTAGGATCTGCCACTGCAGAACCTGCGTGCGGTCTGGTACCGTCGCGCTGACTGCGCAAGTGCACCCACTTGCCAGTCCCTAAACCTTCCCTTAACTACATATTAGTCACCCCTCTGGTAGGCCCAAGGGCAGGGTGCATTGTAGGCATAAGGTAGGACATGCCCTGATGTGTGTGGCATGTCTTAATAGTGAATTACAGCCATTTTCGTTTTTCACTATTGAAGGCTACCTGCTCTCCATAGGCCAGAATGGGCTGCTGGAGTCACTACACGCTGTGACCCCAGTGGACTCATAGAGCATGGTAGAAAGTCATGTTTAGTATGCCTGGACTCAGAATAATAAAATACTTCTTTTAGTAAAGTTTATTTTAATATCCTGTGTTTGTAAATACTACTTTTAGAAAGTTAGTATTTACTGATCTGGCCATTCAGTCCGCCTCTGCGCTGTGTGTGTGTGTGTTCTGCCTAGCAACAGTAAGGAGCAGGGCTGGGGAATTCCAGGAGACAGGCTGGCTGCCAGGTGGTGGGTAGAGAGATTACACCAGGATGGGTGGGAGGAGTACACCTTGACTCTTGAATAGACCTGTGCTCTGCCAGCACAAAGCCGGCGCCGCCCCCTGTGGAGCGGCTGATGTCTCTGCCCTGCTGCTGAAAGGGAAGCGCAGAGTCACCACAACAAAGTGCTCCAAAAACTGGACTGAGCCAGGCCCAGGCCCCCTGGCGCTAAAGAACAAAAGAATTGGTGTATAAAAGTAGGAGCCTGGCTCCTAAGAAATTAGATCCTGTTTGCGCCAAGAAGAAACTCTGCCTGAAGGAGAAGGACCTGGAGAAGCTGAAGGAGGAATACTGTCTCTCTGCCTGAGAGACTGGCCTGCAGTGGGTGCCTGTCTGCTGGAAGGAGAGGGAAAGCCTGAAGAAAAGGACTTTGATTCAACTTGTGCCTTTAAAACAATCTCCAAGGGCTTGCGTGTGAACTTGCCCCCTGACCTGCGCCCCAGGAACAGTGGGCGCTACCATCCTGAAAGAAGAGGAGAAGTGCCTTGAAGTGATTCAGCAAGCTGACCCCGGAGAACCTGTGCATCCCCTGATCTCGCTGAGCAACGCGACTTCTGCTGCTGGCGTGGCTGCAAACAACGTAAAGGCCTGACAGCCCGAGCACCGTGAACAGTTGCCCCCTCGAGCCGTAGCTCGCAAAGTAAGGTGGAGATCTCCGCGCCTGAGCGCCGAGTCCCTGTGACCCCTGCCGGGTTGTAGAGGCTTCTGCAAAGGACTAAAGTGCCCTGGTTCGCGTCTCCGGCCGAAGCTAACAGCGCGCGGCGCTGTGATCTCACCCCGAGGCTGCCCTCCTGCTTCTGACCCCCTTCGTGGCAACCTGCATCCTGCCCGAGCGCCCCACGAAGCTCCGCCGTCCCCTGGACACTGGGGACACCAGCGCGACGTGGGACACCCCTGGACTGGACCGCGAGGCCGCCACGAACCTTCCCCGTGAAATCTGCAAGGTATTGTGCCAGCGCGTGAAAAGTACGGCCCGTACTTGCCTTTGTACGAACCGTACCTGCCCTGTAACTACGGGTGCCTGGTTCGCACCGTACTGCCTGTGAAGTGCCTTGGTTCGTACCCGCCTTGTAAATACTTGTGCCTGGTTCGCACCGTACTGCCTGTGAAGTGCCTTGGTTCGTACCCGCCTTGTAAATACTTGTGCCTGGTTCGCACCGTACTGCCAGCTGAAATAATGGCGCTTTGAAAAGTGCTCCTTTTGGCTGAGTTCGAGCCGTAACAGCCTTGGTTCGACCCGTACTTACCCTGGGAACAGCAAGGTTCGAACCGTACCTACGTTTTAACCGTACTGCATTGAAAAGCATTACCGGTGCTCACTCGAGAAGAGTGAGACTCGGCAAGCGTACTCCGGCTCACGCGAGAAGCGTGGGAAACGGCAAGGCACTGTAAAAACCTTGCCAAAGGCACCCCAAAGGCGCTACGAAGTGCCCAGAAGACCTAAGAAACCTATTTTAAAGAGAACTGTGCCATTTTTACAACTGTGGACTGCCCGTAAAGCATTTTGAGAGTAACTGGATTATTTTACCAAGAGAACTGTATTTATGCAACCTGCCTGAAAGAAAACCTTTTATATAAAGAATTATATTTTGGACATAAATACAGCCTTGTGTCTTTGTGTGGTGGGGTGGTGATTATTGTGTGGGACAACTTGAACGCTTAACCTATATGCCCTCTGGAAATTTAGCCTGACTGCTCGCGCCACGTTACCTAGAGGGTGAGCAGGGGTTATTTTTAAAGAGGTGATCCTTTGCCCTGACTTAGATGAAAAGGGTCCCTGCTTGTCGCAAGTGCATACCTGCGCCAACCAGAGACCCCGGATTCTAACATTGGTGGCAGCGGTGCGGATTTACGGATTTGCGTTCTAATTGTCTGCGCAGTGATTGCTAACCATTGCACAGTAGGCGGTCCAGTAGCTTAAGCCACAGAACTTTGCCATTTAATTTCGCCTGCCAAGAAAAGATCCCTTGCGTTGAAGCCATGCCGGGCTCAAACAGCACAGCATCTGAAGCCTCTGAGATGGAATGGGAGTGGGATGCGTCAAAACTGGACGACTACACAAAAAAGCAACTCAGGTACTTTTGCAAGAAGTTCAAGGTTCCGCATGCAGGATGCAGGAACAAGAAAGATCTCTACAAGGCGCTGAAAGCCTGGATGGAGTCACAGAATGCAACTGATGAGATTGTGTTAGTGGAACCAGCAGAGAGCGTCCACAGCTTTGGTAGAAACCTGTCGCCAGGGGAGCTGGCAGACAGGCAGGCCGCAAGAGAACAGGAGGTCACTTTGGCAAAACTGGAACTGGCTCTGGAAGAGAAGAAGCTGGCTCTTGAAGAAAAGAAAATGCAAATGGAGCATGACTTTTTAATGAAGAAATATGATATGGAGCTCGAGAGGCTTGAGGCCATGAGTGTCTCATCCCAGCAGCAAGAAAGGTGCGTAGCTCAGAGATTGAGCTTTTCTGAGTGGGAGGAGGAATCCAGCTCAGATGGTGGCAGCAATATTGAATTCTCTAGTGCTGAAAGAGTAGTACACACACCCAGAGATGTGGCGCCTGGCTTGAAGGAGGGGGTTAACACACACCAGGAGGTTCAAGGGCATGAGGTAGCTCCAGTAGTGCGCAGTATCCCTGAAGGGAATAGGGTAACTGGCGCAGGGGTTCATAGTCCTAGTGGCGGGAGGGACACTCTACTGGCTCTAGATGAGAGGCGCAGGGAGAGGGGTTCCCCCAACATTGAAGTCCTGGTAGGTGAGTGTGAAGACCGCCCAGAAGAGTGTGGGTTGTGTGACAGAGACAGTCAGATACTGTCTTGCCAGTCTCAGGAGAGTGGTGTGGAGTACGTGTGTGAGGCACTGGATGGTAAGGTGAAGGCTAGTTTGGTTAACCCTGCTAGGGGGCTGTGTGATCCAATTGTGGGAGAGCATATTTTAAGTCCCTGTTTTCCAGAGCTATGTCAACACCTGTTGGAGACCGAGTTCTCTGACCGCAGAGAGCTCACATTGGAGGTAGACCTTTTGGTGGATTCCAGAGGGTCTGGAGAGGCATTGGGGAATGACCCTGTGGGGAGTGGCTCAGGTATCTTCCAACCCAGAGTGGTGGAAGTGGTGCAGAGTAGCCCAGCTAGGTCCCATGGTAGTGGGAGGGGTGTAGGGGCTCACGTCCTGTCTCAGTGGAGAAGGAGTGAGTGTGGGGCTGCGTGCCCCCAGGTGCCCGAAACCCAGTCTCAGAGCCTGGATGGTTCTTTAAGGGAACACCAGGCGGGGAGCCTAGGCTGTCCTGATGGGCCACCCGTTGAGGGGGATCCCCTAGTGTCTGGTGAGCTGGGAGTGTCTGTAAGCAGGCCTCCATCAGTTCTGGTGTCTGGCAGTACCGCTCCAGTTGGGAGGGTGCAGAGGTCCAGATTGAGGGGTGAGAGGGGGAAAGAGTCCCCAGTGGAAGAACCAGTGGGTCAGGGGCCAGCCAGAAGGGCTGCGTCCCCCGTGAGTGACCATGGTGACACCACTTCTGTCCTGGGGGATCTTCAGGCACTGTCAGATGGACAGGGGTCTGGAGATCAGCGCCAGGCAGACTGTCACACGACACATGAGTTATGTGTCACCCTCAGGGGGGGCATGCGTGCTCCCCGGGAAGTCCTGGTGCGCCAGGCGAGCGTTCAACCGCATGGGTTGGACCCAGGGTTGGGAAGCCAGGTTCAGGTGTTGTCTGACCTGGAGGGTGGGACCACTGTAATCAGTGTCCTGACCCATGTTGCTTCTAGGGGTACCACGCCAGTTGGGAGTGGGCAGTACTCTGGAAGGGGGTGCAGAGGGAGGGAGTCCTCGCCTCTGACCCCGGCTCAACTGAAGGGTTTAGACCCTAGGTTGAAGGGCCAGGTTCAGGGTGTCCCCCCTGACCTGGGCACCCAGTTGCAGGATAGAACCCCTGAACTGGTGGGCGAATTGCGCAGGACACCTGCCACAGGTGCCGTGGCAATTCTGGAAGGGGGTGCCACTCCAGGTGGGAGGGTACAGAGCCCCAAGGAGGAGGACCGGGTGTGGGAGAGGCCACCCCAGTCTTTGGTCCAGCCGCTGGGTACAGTCCCGGGGCTGGTGGGTCAGTGCCAGGATGTCATACCTGACCTGACAAGGGGGAGAATGGACAAAGGGTGCCAAGCACCTGGGGCTACTGGCCCCTGCTCCCTGGCACCACAGAGGATTGAGAGCCCTGAGAGGCATACGGCCTGGGTCTCATCCCTGACTACTGTCAGTGGCCACTGTAGCATTTTGCTGTCTCTCTGGTGGGACACACCTGTGGGCCAGTTAAGGTTAGGTGCTGCACAGGTGGTGTCCACAGGTGAGGAGAAGGGTTCCCCATGGATTGGCTTGGTGGGCCCTGAGAGTATGGACAGAGGGAGTCCAATAGGTTCAGATTGGCGTAGAACTGGAGTCTGCCCCTGCAGTTGCGGGCCAGGTCCTTGTTCTATCGCCCCAAGCAGGGAAGACCATCACGGTGGTGATTGGTCTACCCTGCGTTTTGGCTGGAAGGGGGTTGTGTTGGACCTGGCCCTTTTTGAAGGGTCATCCCTAAACTTTTTGCCTTCCTCCTGTATTTTTTCTGACCTGGTGTTGGCTGATTTATGACTCTGGGCACCTTACCACTGCTGACCAGTGCTAAGGTGCATATGCTCTCCCTATGGTAAAATGTATACATTGATTGGTGTCCATGATTGGTTCATTTGGTTTACTGTCAGCCCCTAGTAGAGTGCACCAGGAGTGCCAGGGCTTGTAAATACAAATGCCGCTAGTGGGCTTGCAGCACTGGTTGTGCCACCCACAGAAGCGGCCTAGTAAAATGTGTCTAGGATCTGCCACTGCAGAACCTGCGTGCGGTCTGGTACCGTCGCGCTGACTGCGCAAGTGCACCCACTTGCCAGTCCCTAAACCTTCCCTTAACTACATATTAGTCACCCCTCTGGTAGGCCCAAGGGCAGGGTGCATTGTAGGCATAAGGTAGGACATGCCCTGATGTGTGTGGCATGTCTTAATAGTGAATTACAGCCATTTTCGTTTTTCACTATTGAAGGCTACCTGCTCTCCATAGGCCAGAATGGGCTGCTGGAGTCACTACACGCTGTGACCCCAGTGGACTCATAGAGCATGGTAGAAAGTCATGTTTAGTATGCCTGGACTCAGAATAATAAAATACTTCTTTTAGTAAAGTTTATTTTAATATCCTGTGTTTGTAAATACTACTTTTAGAAAGTTAGTATTTACTGATCTGGCCATTCAGTCCGCCTCTGCGCTGTGTGTGTGTGTGTTCTGCCTAGCAACAGTAAGGAGCAGGGCTGGGGAATTCCAGGAGACAGGCTGGCTGCCAGGTGGTGGGTAGAGAGATTACACCAGGATGGGTGGGAGGAGTACACCTTGACTCTTGAATAGACCTGTGCTCTGCCAGCACAAAGCCGGCGCCGCCCCCTGTGGAGCGGCTGATGTCTCTGCCCTGCTGCTGAAAGGGAAGCGCAGAGTCACCACAACAAAGTGCTCCAAAAACTGGACTGAGCCAGGCCCAGGCCCCCTGGCGCTAAAGAACAAAAGAATTGGTGTATAAAAGTAGGAGCCTGGCTCCTAAGAAATTAGATCCTGTTTGCGCCAAGAAGAAACTCTGCCTGAAGGAGAAGGACCTGGAGAAGCTGAAGGAGGAATACTGTCTCTCTGCCTGAGAGACTGGCCTGCAGTGGGTGCCTGTCTGCTGGAAGGAGAGGGAAAGCCTGAAGAAAAGGACTTTGATTCAACTTGTGCCTTTAAAACAATCTCCAAGGGCTTGCGTGTGAACTTGCCCCCTGACCTGCGCCCCAGGAACAGTGGGCGCTACCATCCTGAAAGAAGAGGAGAAGTGCCTTGAAGTGATTCAGCAAGCTGACCCCGGAGAACCTGTGCATCCCCTGATCTCGCTGAGCAACGCGACTTCTGCTGCTGGCGTGGCTGCAAACAACGTAAAGGCCTGACAGCCCGAGCACCGTGAACAGTTGCCCCCTCGAGCCGTAGCTCGCAAAGTAAGGTGGAGATCTCCGCGCCTGAGCGCCGAGTCCCTGTGACCCCTGCCACAGCGCGCGGCGCTGTGATCTCACCCCGAGGCTGCCCTCCTGCTTCTGACCCCCTTCGTGGCAACCTGCATCCTGCCCGAGCGCCCCACGAAGCTCCGCCGTCCCCTGGACACTGGGGACACCAGCGCGACGTGGGACACCCCTGGACTGGACCGCGAGGCCGCCACGAACCTTCCCCGTGAAATCTGCAAGGTATTGTGCCAGCGCGTGAAAAGTACGGCCCGTACTTGCCTTTGTACGAACCGTACCTGCCCTGTAACTACGGGTGCCTGGTTCGCACCGTACTGCCTGTGAAGTGCCTTGGTTCGTACCCGCCTTGTAAATACTTGTGCCTGGTTCGCACCGTACTGCCTGTGAAGTGCCTTGGTTCGTACCCGCCTTGTAAATACTTGTGCCTGGTTCGCACCGTACTGCCAGCTGAAATAATGGCGCTTTGAAAAGTGCTCCTTTTGGCTGAGTTCGAGCCGTAACAGCCTTGGTTCGACCCGTACTTACCCTGGGAACAGCAAGGTTCGAACCGTACCTACGTTTTAACCGTACTGCATTGAAAAGCATTACCGGTGCTCACTCGAGAAGAGTGAGACTCGGCAAGCGTACTCCGGCTCACGCGAGAAGCGTGGGAAACGGCAAGGCACTGTAAAAACCTTGCCAAAGGCACCCCAAAGGCGCTACGAAGTGCCCAGAAGACCTAAGAAACCTATTTTAAAGAGAACTGTGCCATTTTTACAACTGTGGACTGCCCGTAAAGCATTTTGAGAGTAACTGGATTATTTTACCAAGAGAACTGTATTTATGCAACCTGCCTGAAAGAAAACCTTTTATATAAAGAATTATATTTTGGACATAAATACAGCCTTGTGTCTTTGTGTGGTGGGGTGGTGATTATTGTGTGGGACAACTTGAACGCTTAACCTATATGCCCTCTGGAAATTTAGCCTGACTGCTCGCGCCACGTTACCTAGAGGGTGAGCAGGGGTTATTTTTAAAGAGGTGATCCTTTGCCCTGACTTAGATGAAAAGGGTCCCTGCTTGTCGCAAGTGCATACCTGCGCCAACCAGAGACCCCGGATTCTAACAGCCCTGGAGCCCTGCAGGCCTGGAGCCCTGCAGGCCCGGAGCCCTGCAGGCCCGGAGCCCTGCAGGCCCGGAGCCCTGCAGGCCCGGAGCCCTGCAGCCCCGGAGCCCTGCAGCCCCGGAGCCCTGCAGCCCTGGAGCCCTGCAGGCCCGGAGCCCTGCAGCCCTGGAGCCCTGCAGGCCCGGAGCCCTGCAGCCCTGGAGCCCTGCAGCCACGGAGCCCTGCGTGGGCAGGCGGGAACCCTAGCGCGAAGGCTCGGGGTTGGACAGATGGGAGTCCTTTCAGTCCCGTCCATCTGGTTGCACCTCTCCCCTCGGCCATCTGGTTGCACGCAATGCTTTCCAATGGGGCGACCAGATGGCCGGGCCAGCCTGGAAGTCCCAATGAGGGTCCTTTCGCCTCGCGGATCCCAGCCAGGGCTCCAGGAGGCCAGGCGTGTCCGTGCCTAGGGTCCCCTCCGTCACTCGGAGCGCGAGGGTTACAAGAAAGGTGGGTAGCCTTCCTCCGGATTAGTAGGGGCAGGGTATGCCGGGACACCCCTCCTGGGGATGACGGTTCTCAGGCGGGGACCAGATGGGCCAAGCCCGACGACACTTCCCCGGGGCGTCCGGTGCTCCCTCCTCCAGCCCGCGGCGAGGCAAAGTGCCCAGGACGGGCTCCATGGGTCCCCCGGGCGTCCACCGAGGCCTGCAGCCCCAAAGCCCTGCAGCCCTGGAGCCCTGCAGGCCCGGAGCCCTGCAGGCCCGGAGCCCTGCAGCCCCGGAGCCCTGCAGGCCCGGAGCCCTGCAGGCCCGGAGCCCTGCAGCCCCGGAGCCCTGCAGGCCCGGAGCCCTGCAGGCCCGGAGCCCTGCAGCCCTGGAGCCCTGCAGGCCCTGGAGCCCTGCAGGCCCGGAGCCCTGCAGGCCCCGAGCCCTGCAGGCCCGGAGCCCTGCAGCCCTGGAGCCCTGCAGGCCCGGAGCCCTGCGTGGGCAGGCGGGAACCCTAGAGCGAAGGCTCGGGGTTGGACAGATGGGAGTCCTTTCAGTCCCGTTCATCTGGTTGCACCTCTCCCCTCGGCCATCTGGTCGCGCGCAATGCTTTCCAATGGGGCGACCAGATGGCCGGGCCGGCCTGGAAGTCCCGATGAGGGTCCATTCGCCTCCTAGGATCCCAGCCAGGGCTCCAGGAGGCCGGGCGCGTCCGGGCCTAGGGTCCCCTCCGTCACTCGGAGCGCGTGGGTTACAAGAAAGGGGGGTAGCCTTCCTCCGGATTAGTATGGGCAGGGTATGCCGGAAGACCCCTCCGGGGCTTGCGGTTCTTTGCCGGGGACCAGATGGGCTACGCCCGGGCAACATCCTCCCAGGCTTCACTCCTCCGGCCCGCTGCGTGGCAAAGTGCCCAGGGAAGGGCTCCACGGGTCCCGGGCAGTCCTACCCCCGGGGCGCCCGGGCCCGAGAGCTCCGTCGGCCCTCCCCGTGCCCGAGTCCCAGCCGCTGTCCCCCAGCCCCCGGGAAGCAGAGAGCCCGCCGAGCCCATGGTTCAGGCGGGAGCCCTACCGCTATGTAGCCTTCCTCCGGATTACTAGGGACAGGGTACTCTGGGACCCCTCTCGGTCCTCAGCCGGCAGCTGGACGGGCCCGGATGCTGCCCCGGTCCTGTCCCGGGGACTGCCGCGTGGCAGGGTGCCCGGGACGCGGGCTCCGGAGGGCCCGGGGAGGCTTCCCCTGCGCCTGCGGGCCTGGGAGCCCCGGCTGGGTCCAGGGGCCCGGCCGGGCCCCGGGTCGGGGTCTCCGGCCCCGGGCCCCGTCCCCGGAGCCCTGCAGCCCCGGAGCCCTGCAGCCACGGAGCCCTGCGTGGGCAGGCAGGAACCCTAGCGCGAAGGCTCGGGGTTGGACAGATGGGAGTCCTTTCAGTCCCGTCCATCTGGTTGCACCTCTCCCCTCGGCCATCTGGTCGCGCGCAATGCTTTCCAATGGGGCGACCAGATGGCCGGGCCAGCCTGGAAGTCCCGATGAGGGTCCATTCGCCTCGCGGATCCCAGCCAGGGCTCCAGGAGGCCGGGCGCGTCCGCGCCTAGGGTCCCCTCCGTCACTCGGAGCGCGAGGGTTACAAGAAAGGTGGGTAGCCTTCCTCCGGATTAGTAGAGGCAGGGTATGCCGGGACACCCCTCCCGGGGATGGCGGTTCTCAGGCGGGGACCAGATGGGCCAAGCCCGGACGACACTTCCCCGGGGCGTCCGGTGCTCCCTCCTCCAGCCCGCGGCGAGGCAAAGTGCCCAGGATGGGCTCCATGGGTCCCCCGGGCGTCCACCGAGGCCTGCAGCCCCAAAGCCCTGCAGCCCTGGAGCCCTTCAGCCCGGAGCCCTGGAGCCCTGCAGGCCTGGAGCCCTGCAGGCCCGGAGCCCTGCAGGCCCGGAGCCCTGCAGGCCCGGAGCCCTGCAGCCCCGGAGCCCTGCAGCCCCGGAGCCCTGCAGCCCTGGAGCCCTGCAGGCCCGGAGCCCTGCAGCCCTGGAGCCCTGCAGGCCCGGAGCCCTGCAGCCCTGGAGCCCTGCAGCCACGTAGCCCTGCGTGGGCAGGCGGGAACCCTAGCGCGAAGGCTCGGGGTTGGACAGATGGGAGTCCTTTCAGTCCCGTCCATCTGGTTGCACCTCTCCCCTCGGCCATCTGGTTGCACGCAATGCTTTCCAATGGGGCGACCAGATGGCCGGGCCAGCCTGGAAGTCCCAATGAGGGTCCATTCGCCTCGCGGATCCCAGCCAGGGCTCCAGGAGGCCAGGCGTGTCCGTGCCTAGGGTCCCCTCCGTCACTCGGAGCGCGAGGGTTACAAGAAAGGTGGGTAGCCTTCCTCCGGATTAGTAGGGGCAGGGTATGCCGGGACACCCCTCCTGGGGATGACGGTTCTCAGGCGGGGACCAGATGGGCCAAGCCCGACGACACTTCCCCGGGGCGTCCGGTGCTCCCTCCTCCAGCCCGCGGCGAGGCAAAGTGCCCAGGACGGGCTCCATGGGTCCCCCGGGCGTCCACCGAGGCCTGCAGCCCCAAAGCCCTGCAGCCCTGGAGCCCTGCAGGCCCGGAGCCCTGCAGGCCCGGAGCCCTGCAGCCCCGGAGCCCTGCAGGCCCGGAGCCCTGCAGGCCCGGAGCCCTGCAGCCCCGGAGCCCTGCAGGCCCGGAGCCCTGCAGGCCCGGAGCCCTGCAGCCCTGGAGCCCTGCAGGCCCTGGAGCCCTGCAGGCCCGGAGCCCTGCAGGCCCCGAGCCCTGCAGGCCCGGAGCCCTGCAGCCCTGGAGCCCTGCAGGCCCGGAGCCCTGCGTGGGCAGGCGGGAACCCTAGAGCGAAGGCTCGGGGTTGGACAGATGGGAGTCCTTTCAGTCCCGTTCATCTGGTTGCACCTCTCCCCTCGGCCATCTGGTCGCGCGCAATGCTTTCCAATGGGGCGACCAGATGGCCGGGCCGGCCTGGAAGTCCCGATGAGGGTCCATTCGCCTCCTAGGATCCCAGCCAGGGCTCCAGGAGGCCGGGCGCGTCCGGGCCTAGGGTCCCCTCCGTCACTCGGAGCGCGTGGGTTACAAGAAAGGGGGGTAGCCTTCCTCCGGATTAGTATGGGCAGGGTATGCCGGCAGACCCCTCCGGGGCTTGCGGTTCTTTGCCGGGGACCAGATGGGCTACGCCCGGGCAACATCCTCCCAGGCTTCACTCCTCCGGCCCGCTGCGTGGCAAAGTGCCCAGGGAAGGGCTCCACGGGTCCCGGGCAGTCCTACCCCCGGGGCGCCCGGGCCCGAGAGCTCCGTCGGCCCTCCCCGTGCCCGAGTCCCAGCCGCTGTCCCCCAGCCCCCGGGAAGCAGAGAGCCCGCCGAGCCCATGGTTCAGGCGGGAGCCCTACCGCTATGTAGCCTTCCTCCGGATTACTAGGGACAGGGTACTCTGGGACCCCTCTCGGTCCTCAGCCGGCAGCTGGACGGGCCCGGATGCTGCCCCGGTCCTGTCCCGGGGACTGCCGCGTGGCAGGGTGCCCGGGACGCGGGCTCTGGAGGGCCCGGGGAGGCTTCCCCTGCGCCTGCGGGCCTGGGAGCCCCGGCTGGGTCCAGGGGCCCGGCCGGGCCCCGGGTCGGGGTCTCCGGCCCCGGGCCCCGTCCCCCGGCCTGAGGCACTGCCAAAGGCCCGGGGCGGGGTTCCGTTGTGTCCGGGGAGCCTCCCCTGGCTCGTCTGGGTTCATTGGCCCCTGGGGGCCCCGAGGAGGACGGCCTTCCCGCCCCGGGCTCCGTCCCGGGTCCTGCCGCGTGGCAGGGTGCCCGGGGCGGGGTCCGGAGGGCCCGGGGAGGCTTCCCCGGTGCCTGCGGGCCTGGGAGCCCCGGCTGGTTCCAGGGGCCCGGCCGGGCTCCGGGTCGGGGTCTCCGGCCCCGGGCCCCGTCCCCCGGCCTGCGGCACTGCCAAAGGCCCAGGACGGGGTTCCGTTGTGTCCAGGGAGCCTCCCCAGGCCTGTCTGGGTTCATTGGCCCCTGGGGGCCCATGGGGGCCCCCAGGGAGGGCAGCCTCCACGCCCCGGGCTCCGTCCGGGGTCCTGGCAAGCGGCATGGTGCCCGGGGCGGGGTCCGGAGGGCCCGGGGAGGCTTCCCCCTCCCTTTTCCCTTTCCCCTCGGCCATCTGGTCGCACCTGTCCCCTCGGCCATCTGGTCGCGCAAGCCCCCTTCGGCCATCTGGTCGCGCACGTCCCTTCGGCCATCTGGCCGCGCACAATGCTTTCCTATGGGGCGACCAGATGGCCGAGCTTGCCTGGAAGTCTCGATGAGGGTCCATTTGCCTCCCGGATCCCAGCGAGGGCTCCAGGAGATCGTGTACATTCGCGCCTCGGGTCCCCTCTGTCACCTCGTGCGCACGGATTACAAGAAAGGGGGGTCATTTTCCTCTGGATTACTAGGGAGAGGGTCAATCAGACCAAAGTGATGTTTGGCGATCCTGAATCAGGGGAAGGCAGACCCGGGGCCCGCCCGCCGGGGCCCCCAGGGGTCCGGGTACGCTCCTGCCTCTCAGCCCCTTCCCGATGGTCCTTTCTCTCCGAGTTTTCTGGGTCAGAGCCCCGTGAGGTCCGTGGATCCCGAGACAGGGGAAGGCAGCACCCGGGCCCGCCCGAAGCGGGGCCCCCAGGGGCCCAGGTATACACACCTGCCTCTCAGCCCCCTTCCCGATGGTCCTTTTTCTCCGAGTTTGCTGGGTCAGAGCTCCGTGAGGTCCGGTGATCCCGAGACGGGGGAAGGCAGACCCGGGGCCCGCCCGCCGGGGCCCCCAGGGGCCCGGGTACGCTCCTGCCTCTCAGCCCCTTCCCGATGGTCCTATCTCCGCCGGGTTTGCTGGGTCAGACCTCCGTGAGGTCCAGGGATCCCGAGATGGGGAAGGCAGACCCGGGGCCCACCCGCTGGGGCCCCCAGGGGCCCGGGTACGCTCCTGCCTCTCAGCCCCTTCCCGATGGTCCTTTTTTCACCGGGTTTGCTGGGTCAGACCTCCGTGAGGTCCGGCGATCGTGAGACGGGGGAAGGCAGACCCGGGGCCTGCCCGCCGGGGCCCCCAGGGGTCCGGGTATGCACCTGCCTCTCAGCCCCTTCCCGATGGGCCTTTTTTCTCCGGGTTTGCTGGGTCAGACCTCCGTGAGGTCCGGCGACTGCGAGACGGGGAAGGCAGCGCCCAGGCCCGCCCGCCAGGGGCCCCGGTGTGCGCCTGCCTCCTGGCCCCTGTCGATGGGCCCTCCCTTCCAGCCCGCTCGCCCCGGGAGCAGGCAGGGATGTGAAGCCGCCATCCCCCGCCCCGCGCAGGGCGGCCTGCAGAGGGGATGCCCCGGCCGTGCTCTGATCGATTGGGCACTCTCGGTCCGTTTAGGGATGGACTGCTTGGCCAGCCTCGGCTGTTGTTTCAAGCAATTAGCTTCCTCCCCGCATGGATTGTCCGACTCGAGGGCCTGCCGCCTGGCGGGAGGCCCTTCACCCTACCCAGCAGAGCGAAGGCCGAGCGGCCCCGGCAGCTTGTGACCCCCAGTGGTCTGACCCCGAGCGGGAGGGGTCGGGTGGCGCCAGACCCTCGGACGCTGCTGCCCAGCAGGTCCGTACCAGGCCCCGCGCGCCACACCGTCACCCCTCTCCGCCCAGCACATTTCCGCAGCAGCTCGGAACGACCGTTCTGAGGGGTGCCGCCGCCGCCAGGCCCCGGCACCCCTGCGTCTCGCTCAGGCTGCGCCTCGGCCCGCCTCTCCCTCCCGGGGGAGACGGCTGGGCCTGTCAGTGCCCATGCAACCTGCCACCTCTCTCCACCCCTCCGGTGAGCCCTCCCGCCCAGGCGGGTGGGCTCCTTTCCCTCCCCAGCAGGCTCCCGAGAGGGAGGGGTGCGCGTGAAGGTGGTCTGGTCGGGGAGATGGGCATGCGGCCCCCCGAACCCCGTCAGCAGGTGCGGCTACCTGGTTGATCCTGCCAGTAGCATATGCTTGTCTGAAAGATTAAGCCATGCACGTGTAAGTACACACGGCCGGTACAGTGAAACTGCGAATGGCTCATTAAATCAGTTATGGTTCCTTTGATCGCTCCATCTGTTACTTAGATAACTGTGGTAATTCTAGAGCTAATACATGCCGACGAGCGCTGACCTCCCGGGATGCGTGCATTTATCAGACCAAGACCATTTCGGGCTCGCCCGGCCGCTTTGGTGACGAGGCTGGACGAGGCGCCTCCCTCCGGGGCGGCAGCGACTCTGGACGCGAGCCGGGCCCTTCCTGTGGATCGCCCCAGCTGCGGTGGTCGCCTCTCCCCGTGCCCCCTCCCCGGGGGCACGGGGCCGGCGTTCTGCCTCGGCCGGCGCCTAGCAGCTGACTTAGGTGCGGACCAGGGGAATCCGACTGTTTAATTAAAACAAAGCATCTCGAAGGCCCGTGGCGGGTGTTGATGTGATTTCTGCCCAGTGCTCTGAATGTCAAAGTGAAGAAATTCAATGAAGCGCGGATAAACGGCGGGAGTAAATATGACTCTCTTAACCTATTCTCAGTTGTAGTGGCCTTTACCTCCCAGTGGTCCCGCCGGTAACTGCCTCTATGGTACTAGACTCTGCGTAGAGAAGTATATAGAGACAGGCTAAACAAGGTTCTATCATGGCAGCGAGCGTGATAGTGAGAAGTGGCGAAGCAAACGAACACATTTCCAGATGGGGTAGTTCCTGGAAAATAAAAACCCCGCTAAGATGGCGTAAGGAGGTGCTGTCTTTTCAAGAAATCATTAACCTCGTCACCGAATTTGACAAACCAGCACTAGCTTCAAACAATGCAACAAACAACAACGATCCAGGTCACGTTATAGGCCTTAGTTCACCCTCCGAAGCAGAAGAAGACACAACAGTAGACCTCAGCGAAACCATTGAATTTGTGGCCTCCTCAGCCAAGAATAACATTGTTACAGCCAATTTTGAAAACCTACCGGATGTATACGAAATCAGCAAAGAACTGGTAACAAAGAAAAGTGACTACTCCAAAAAAGTCACATATTGGAAATACCCAAACGAAAAGTATAAATGTGACTTGTGTGGAGACATATTGGGAACCTTCAAAGAATTGAGAAAACATGTCTCCAACAAGCATAAAGGCTTCTATCTCAAAACGTATTGTTCAAAATGTGACAAAGAAGCCGAATACCACAATATTGCATGTCACTATGCAAAATGTAAAGGAAGACCTCAAAAAGGAGAGTTGTCATTCCTGTGCAGCTACTGTGACCTCAGATTTGGAACAAAGATTGGAGTTTCACAACATGCTCGGCACGCACATCCAAGAGCGCAAAATGAGGCTAGACTGGCAGCTCTAGCAAACAGCAAACCATCAAAACTATGGTCACAGGAGGAAATATTGCTATTAACAGAATTGGAAAAAGTGTACGAGAACAAAAGAAACATTAATGCGCTGATGGTCCCGCATTTTGACAATAAAAATAGTAAACAAATTGCAGAAAAAAGAAGAGATAGAAGAGATAAGAGAAAAAAATCGACAAAGGATGTACTGCAAGCATCCAATATCTCTGAGAATGACTCCTGCGATGAACCAGAGATTGCAGTAGAAGTAACAACAGAAAGGCGCAGAGACTTTATCAATCGGAAACGAGCGCCAAAAATAAAAAACTTTGATGAACTGAATGATAGAATCACAGAAATCGAGAAGTACACAAAAAACATCCAGCATCACGATGCTGCTATGGATCTGATGGATGAGATAGTGACTTATATATCAGAAAACACCAATGATATAAGTCCTGTACCATCAAATCGTACCGAACCAACGAGCGAACCCGATAATGAACCTATGAACTCTGCTCAAGTTGAGCAACAGACTGCCCCTGTACAAAACAAGATACCAAAGAAAAATGGAAGGCACAATCAGACACACAAGAAAAACTATGCAAAAGCAAAGGGCAGTTACAAAGAATACCAGACAATGTTCCAAAAAGACAAAAAGAAAATTGCCAGGATAATCACTGATGGGGCAGAAGATGCCACCTGTCAAATCAGTGCTGATGAAATCTTCCAATACTATAAAGGCATAATTGAAAAAGAAAACAAGAAAAATCCCAAATTCATCCCAATTGACCGGATACCAGATGAATGGGAAATTGGAAGTTTATGTAAAGAAATTACACTGCTCGAAGTAACTAAAGCCTTTGATGAATCAGATTTAAAGAAAGCAGTGGGGCCTGATAAAATTGGTCTGAATGACTTAAATAAAGTGCATAGCAGGCAACCAAGACTACTACCCAGAATCTTATCATCTTGGCTATTGATGAGAAGAGTACCAGACAGTATTAAGAAGAACCGGTCAATACTAATACCCAAGAATGTACCGATTAGCAAACTCAAAAAGATAAGTAATTGGCGTCCAATTACTATCGGTACGGCATTCATGAAGTTGTTCACGAAAATATTAACTAAAAGACTCACATTTTTCGTTGAAATAAATACGAGACAAAAAGGCTTCATGAAGGTGCGAGGTTGTCTCGAAAATCTGACTCTTCTGCAAAACATTATAAAAGGGGCACGAAAGAACAGAAGCTCGTTGGCAGTGGTGTTCATAGATATATCAAAAGCTTTTGACTCTGTCAGCCATGGTCATATTCTACAGAGTCTTGAAAGACACAGGGTTCCATCATGCATCAGAGACATAATAAAAGACTTATACACTGACTCAACAACATTTTTCAAGGGAAAAAACAATGAAGCAACTCCAGAAATAACAATGAAGTCAGGAGTTAAGCAAGGTGACTCTTTATCCCCACTGCTGTTTAATATTGCCATGGATCCTCTGATCTGTGATCTTCAGAAAGAAGGCAAGGGCTTCACATTTGGTTCCAATAATCTCATCAAGCAAATCACCGCTCTGGCCTTTCCC